>NW_027331930.1:4428185-4589979 GCF_048418815.1 Hemitrygon akajei | reverse complement strand
CCCCCTCCCGGAGTGTTCTGCCCAACCCCCCCTCAGGTGGGCTCCGTGTAAACATGAGATTCTGTGCCTCCCCCCCCCCCCGGAGTGTTCTGCCCAACCCCCCCTCAGGTGGGCTCCGTGTAAACATGAGATTCTGTGTCTCCCCCCCCCCGGAGTGTTCTGCCCAACCCCCCCTCAGGTGGGCTCCGTGTAAACATGAGATTCTGTGTCTCCCCCCCCCTCCCGGAGTGTTCTGCCCAACCCCCCTCAGGTGGGCTCCGTGTAAACATGAGATTCTGTGTCTCCCCCCCCCTCCCGGAGTGTTCTGCCCAACCCCCCCTCAGGTGGGCTCCGTGTAAACATGAGATTCTGTGTCTCCCCCCCCCTCCCGGAGTGTTCTGCCCAACCCCCCCTCAGGTGGGCTCCGTGTAAACATGAGATTCTGTGTCTCCCCCCCCCTCCCGGAGTGTTCTGCCCAACCCCCCCTCAGGTGGGCCCCGTGTAAACATGAGATTCTGTGTCTCCCCCCCCCTCCCGGAGTGTTCTGCCCAACCCCCCCTCAGGTGGGCTCCGTGTAAACCATGAGATTCTGTGTCTCCCCCCCCCTCCCGGAGTGTTCTGCCCAACCCCCCTCAGGTGGGCTCCGTGTAAACATGAGATTCTGTGTCTCCCCCCCCCTCCCGGAGTGTTCTGCCCAACCCCCCTCAGGTGGGCTCCGTGTAAACATGAGATTCTGTGTCTCCCCCCCCCTCCCGGAGTGTTCTGCCCAACCCCCCTCAGGTGGGCTCCGTGTAAACATGAGATTCTGTGTCTCCCCCCCCCCCCGGAGTGTTCTGCCCAACCCCCCTCAGGTGGGCTCCGTGTAAACATGAGATTCTGTGTCTCCCCCCCCCTCCCGGAGTGTTCTGCCCAACCCCCTCAGGTGGGCTCCGTGTAAACATGAGATTCTGTGTCTCCCCCCACCTCCCGGAGTGTTCTGCCCAACCCCCCTCAGGTGGGCTCCGTGTAAACATGAGCTTCTGTGTCTCCCCCCCCTCCCGGAGTGTTCTGCCCAAACCCCCCTCAGGTGGGCTCCGTGTAAACATGAGCTTCTGTGTCTCCCCCCCCCTCCCGGAGTGTTCTGCCCAACCCCCCCTCAGGTGGGCTCCGTGTAAACATGAGATTCTGTGTCTCCCCCCCCCCCTCCCGGAGTGTTCTGCCCAACCCCCCCTCAGGTGGGCTCCGTGTAAACATGAGATTCTGTGTCTCCCCCCCCCCCCGGAGTGTTCTGCCCAACCCCCCCTCAGGTGGGCTCCGTGTAAACATGAGATTCTGTGCCTCCCCCCCCCTCCCGGAGTGTTCTGCCCAACCCCCCCTCAGGTGGGCTCCGTGTAAACATGAGATTCTGTGCCTCCCCCCCCTCCCAGAGTGTTCTGCCCAACCCCCCCTCAGGTGGGCTCCGTGTAAACATGAGATTCTGTGTCTCCCCCCCCCCCCCGGAGTGTTCTGCCCAACCCCCCCTCAGGTGGGCTCCGTGTAAACATGAGATTCTGTGTCTCCCCCCCCCCCGGAGTGTTCTGCCCAACCCCCCTCAGGTGGGCTCCGTGTAAACATGAGATTCTGTGTCTCCCCTCCCCCTCCCGGAGTGTTCTGCCCAACCCCCCCCTCAGGTGGGCTCCGTGTAAACATGAGATTCTGTGTCTCCCCCCCCCCCCTCCCGGAGTGTTCTGCCCAACCCCCCCTCAGGTGGGCTCCGTGTAAACATGAGATTCTGTGCCTCCCCCCCCCCCCGGAGTGTTCTGCCCAACCACCCCTCAGGTGGGCTCCGTGTAAACATGAGATTCTGTGTCTCCTCCCCCCCCCACCCCCGGAGTGTTCTGCCCAACCACCCCTCAGGTGGGCTCCGTGTAAACATGAGATTCTGTGTCTCCCCCCTCCCGGAGTGTTCTGCCCAACCCCCCCTCAGGTGGGCTCCGTGTAAACATGAGATTCTGTGCCTCCCCCCCCCCCCGGAGTGTTCTGCCCAACCCCCCCTCAGGTGGGCTCCGTGTAAACATGAGATTCTGTGTCTCCCCCCCCCCGGAGTGTTCTGCCCAACCCCCCCTCAGGTGGGCTCCGTGTAAACATGAGATTCTGTGTCTCCCCCCCCCTCCCGGAGTGTTCTGCCCAACCCCCCCTCAGGTGGGCTCCGTGTAAACATGAGATTCTGTGTCTCCCCCCCCCTCCCGGAGTGTTCTGCCCAACCCCCCCTCAGGTGGGCTCCGTGTAAACATGAGATTCTGTGTCTCCCCCCCCCCTCCCGGAGTGTTCTGCCCAACCCCCCCTCAGGTGGGCTCCGTGTAAACATGAGATTCTGTGTCTCCCCCCCCCTCCCGGAGTGTTCTGCCCAACCCCCCCTCAGGTGGGCCCCGTGTAAACATGAGATTCTGTGTCTCCCCCCCCCTCCCGGAGTGTTCTGCCCAACCCCCCCTCAGGTGGGCTCCGTGTAAACATGAGATTCTGTGTCTCCCCCCCCCCTCCCGGAGTGTTCTGCCCAAACCCCCTCAGGTGGGCTCCGTGTAAACATGAGATTCTGTGTCTCCCCCCACCTCCCGGAGTGTTCTGCCCAACCCCCCTCAGGTGGGCTCCGTGTAAACATGAGATTCTGTGTCTCCCCCCCCACCCGGAGTGTTCTGCCCAACCCCCCTCAGGTGGGCTCCGTGTAAACATGAGATTCTGTGTCTCCCCCCCCCTCCCGGAGTGTTCTGCCCAAACCCCCTCAGGTGGGCTCCGTGTAAACATGAGATTCTGTGTCTCCCCCCACCTCCCGGAGTGTTCTGCCCAACCCCCCTCAGGTGGGCTCCGTGTAAACATGAGATTCTGTGTCTCCCCCCCCACCCGGAGTGTTCTGCCCAACCCCCCTCAGGTGGGCTCCGTGTAAACATGAGATTCTGTGTCTCCCCCCACCTCCCGGAGTGTTCTGCCCAACCCCCCTCAGGTGGGCTCCGTGTAAACATGAGATTCTGTGTCTCCCCCCCCCCCGGAGTGTTCTGCCCAACCCCCCCTCAGGTGGGCTCCGTGTAAACATGAGATTCTGTGTCTCCCCCCACCTCCCGGAGTGTTCTGCCCAACCCCCCCTCAGGTGGGCTCCGTGTAAACATGAGCTTCTGTGTCTCCCCCCCCCCACCCCCGGAGTGTTCTGCCCAACCCCCCCTCAGGTGGGTTCCGTGTAAACATGAGATTCTGTGTCTCCCCCCCCCCGGAGTGTTCTGCCCAACCCCCCCTCAGGTGGGCTCCGTGTAAACATGAGATTCTGTGACTCCCCCCCCCCCCGGAGTGTTCTGCCCAACCCCCCCTCAGGTGGGCTCCGTGTAAACATGAGCTTCTGTGTCTCCCCCCTCCCGGAGTGTTCTGCCCAACCCCCCCTCAGGTGGGCTCCGTGTAAACATGAGATTCTGTGTCTCCCCCCCCCCTCCCGGAGTGTTCTGCCCAACCCCCCCTCAGGTGGGCTCCGTGTAAACATGAGATTCTGTGTCTCCCCCCCCCCCCGGAGTGTTCTGCCCAACCCCCCCTCAGGTGGGCTCCGTGTAAACATGAGATTCTGTGTCTCCCCCCCCCCCCCCGGAGTGTTCTGCCCAACCCCCCCTCAGGTGGGCTCCGTGTAAACATGAGATTCTGTGCCTCCCCCCCCCCTCCCGGAGTGTTCTGCCCAACCCCCCCTCAGGTGGGCTCCGTGTAAACATGAGATTCTGTGCCTCCCCCCCCTCCCGGAGTGTTCTGCCCAACCCCCCCTCAGGTGGGCTCCGTGTAAACATGAGATTCTGTGTCTCCCCCCCCCCCGGAGTGTTCTGCCCAACCCCCCCTCAGGTGGGCTCCGTGTAAACATGAGATTCTGTGTCTCCCCCCCCCCGGAGTGTTCTGCCAACCCCCCCTCAGGTGGGCTCCGTGTAAACATGAGATTCTGTGTCTCCCCCCCCCCCGGAGTGTTCTGCCCAACCCCCCCTCAGGTGGGCTCCGTGTAAACATGGATTCTGTGTCTCCCCCCTCCCGGAGTGTTCTGCCCAACCCCCCTCAGGTGGGCTCCGTGTAAACATGAGATTCTGTGTCTCCCCTCCCCCCCCGGAGTGTTCTGCCCAACCCCCCTCAGGTGGGCTCCGTGTAAACATGAGATTCTGTGTCTCCCCCCCCCCGGAGTGTTCTGCCCAACCCCCCTCAGGTGGGCTCCGTGTAAACATGAGATTCTGTGTCTCCCCCCCCCCTCCCGGAGTGTTCTGCCCAACCCCCCTCAGGTGGGCTCCGTGTAAACATGAGATTCTGTGTCTCCCCCACTCCCGGAGTGTTCTGCCCAACCCCCCTCAGGTGGGCTCCGTGTAAACATGAGATTCTGTGTCTCCCCTCCCCCCCGGAGTGTTCTGCCCAACCCCCCCCCCTCAGGTGGGCTCCGTGTAAACATGAGATTCTGTGTCTCCCCCCCCCCCCGAGTGTTCTGCCCAACCCCCCCCCCTCAGGTGGGCTCAGTGTAAACATGAGATTCTGTGCCTCCCCGCCCCCCCTCCCGGAGTGTTCTGCCCAACCCCCCTCAGGTGGGCTCCGTGTAAACATGAGATTCTGTGTCTCCCCCCCCCCCTCCCGGAGTGTTCTGCCCAACCCCCCCTCAGGTGGGCTCCGTGTAAACATGAGATTCTGTGTCTCCCCCCCCGGAGTGTTCTGCCCAACCCCCCCTCAGGTGGGCTCCGTGTAAACATGAGATTCTGTGTCTCCCCCCCCGGAGTGTTCTGCCCAACCCCCCCTCAGGTGGGCTCCGTGTAAACATGAGATTCTGTGTCTCCCCCCCAGAGTGTTCTGCCCAACCCCCCCTCAGGTGGGCTCCGTGTAAACATGAGATTCTGTGTCTCCCCCCCCCCGGAGTGTTCTGCCCAACCCCCCCTCAGGTGGGCTCCGTGTAAACATGAGATTCTGTGTCTCCCCCCCCGGAGTGTTCTGCCCAACCCCCCCTCAGGTGGGCTCCGTGTAAACATGAGCTTCTGTGTCTCCCCCCCCCCGGAGTGTTCTGCCCAACCCCCCCTCAGGTGGGCTCCGTGTAAACATGAGATTCTGTGTCTCCCCCCCCCCCCCGGAGTGTTCTGCCCAACCCCCCCTCAGGTGGGCTCCGTGTAAACATGAGATTCTGTTCCTCCCCCCTCCCGGAGTGTTCTGCCCAACACCCCCTCAGGTGGGCTCCGTGTAAACATGAGATTCTGTGTCTCCTCCCCCCCCCCCTCCCGGAGTGTTCTGCCCAACCCCCCCCCCTCAGGTGGGCTCCGTGTAAACATGAGATTCTGTGTCTCCCCCCCCCCCTCCCGGAGTGTTCTGCCCAACCCCCCCTCAGGTGGGCTCCGTGTAAACATGAGATTCTGTGGCTCCCCCCCCCCCCCGGAGTGTTCTGCCCAACCCCCCCTCAGGTGGGCTCCGTGTAAACATGAGATTCTGTGGCTCCCCCCCCTCCCGGAGTGTTCTGCCCAACCCCCCCTCAGGTGGGCTCCGTGTGAACATGAGATTCTGTGTCTCCCCCTCCCCCCCCCGGAGTGTTCTGCCCAACCCCCCCTCAGGTGGGCTCCGTGTAAACATGAGCTTCCGTGCCTCCCCCCCCCCCCGGAGTGTTCTGCCCAACCCCCCCTCAGGTGGGCTCCGTGTAAACATGAGATTCTGTGGCTCCCCCCCCCCCCGGAGTGTTCTGCCCAACCCCCCCTCAGGTGGGCTCCGTGTAAACATGAGATTCTGTGGCTCCCCCCCCTCCCGGAGTGTTCTGCCCAACCCCCCCTCAGGTGGGCTCCGTGTAAACATGAGATTCTGTGTCTCCCCCCCCCCCACCCCGGAGTGTTCTGCCCAACCCCCCCTCAGGTGGGCTCCGTGTAAACATGAGATTCTGTGTCTCCCCCCCCCCCACCCCGGAGTGTTCTGCCCAACCCCCCCTCAGGTGGGCTCCGTGTAAACATGAGCTTCTGTGCCTCCCCCCCCCACCCCGGAGTGTTCTGCCCAACCCCCCCCTCAGGTGGGCTCCGTGTAAACATGAGCTTCTGTGTCTCCCCCCCCCCGGAGTGTTCTGCCCAACCCCCCCTCAGGTGGGCCCCGTGTAAACATGAGATTCTGTGTCTCCCCCCCCCCCGGAGTGTTCTGCCCAACCCCCCCTCAGGTGGGCTCCGTGTAAACATGAGCTTCTGTGTCTCCCCCCCCCCCGGAGTGTTCTGCCCAACCCCCCCCCCTCAGGTGGGCTCCGTGTAAACATGAGATTCTGTGTCTCCCCCCTCCCCCCCGGAGTGTTCTGCCCAACCCCCCCTCAGGTGGGCTCCGTGTAAACATGAGATTCTGTGCCCCCCCCCGGAGTGTTCTGCCCAACCCCCCCTCAGGTGGGCTCCGTGTAAACATGAGATTCTGTGTCTCCCCCCCCCCCGGAGTGTTCTGCCCAACCCCCCCTCAGGTGGGCTCCCTGTAAACATGAGCCTCTGTGCCTCCCCACACCTCCCGGAGTGTTCTGCCCAACCCCCCCTCAGGTGGGCTCCGTGTAAACATGAGATTCTGTGTCTCCACCCCCCCCCCGGAGTGTTCTGCCCAACCCCCCCCTCAGGTGGGCTCCGTGTAAACATGAGATTCTGTGTCTCCCCCCCCCTCACGGAGTGTTCTGCCCAACCCCCCTCAGGTGGGCTCCGTGTAAACATGAGATTCTGTGTCTCCCCCCCCCCCGGAGTGTTCTGCCCAACCCCCCCTCAGGTGGGCTCCGTGTAAACATGAGATTCTGTGTCTCCCCCCCCCCGGAGTGTTCTGCCCAACCCCCCTCAGGTGGGCTCCGTGTAAACATGAGCTTCTGTGTCTCCCCTCCCCCTCCCGGAGTGTTCTGCCCAACCCCCCCTCAGGTGGGCTCCGTGTAAACATGAGCTTCTGTGTCTCCCCTCCCCCTCCCGGAGTGTTCTGCCCAACCCCCCCTCAGGTGGGCTCCGTGTAAACATGAGATTCTGTGTCTCCCCCCCCCCCCGGAGTGTTCTGTCCAACCCCCCTCAGGTGGGCTCCATGTAAACATGAGATTCTGTGTCTCCCCCCCCCTCCCGGAGTGTTCTGCCCAACCCCCCCTCAGGTTGGCTCCGTGTAAACATGAGATTCTGTGTCTCCCCCCCCCCCGGAGTGTTCTGCCCAACCCCCCCTCAGGTGGGCTCCGTGTAAACATGAGATTCTGTGTCTCCCCCCCCTCCCGGAGTGTTCTGCCCAACCCCCCCTCAGGTGGGCTCCGTGTAAACATGAGATTCTGTGTCTCCCCCCCCCCCCGGAGTGTTCTGTCCAACCCCCCTCAGGTGGGCTCCATGTAAACATGAGATTCTGTGTCTCCCCCCCCCTCCCGGAGTGTTCTGCCCAACCCCCCCTCAGGTTGGCTCCGTGTAAACATGAGATTCTGTGTCTCCCCCCCCCCCCGGAGTGTTCTGCCCAACCCCCCCTCAGGTGGGCTCCGTGTAAACATGAGCTTCTGTGTCTCCCCTCCCCCTCCCGGAGTGTTCTGCCCAACCCCCCCTCAGGTGGGCTCCGTGTAAACATGAGATTCTGTGTCTCCTCCCCCCCCCTCCCGGAGTGTTCTGCCCAACCCCCCCTCAGGTGGGCTCCGTGTAAACATGAGATTCTGTGTCTCCCCCCCCCCCGGAGTGTTCTGCCCAACCCCCCCTCAGGTGGGCTCCGTGTAAACATGAGATTCTGTGCCTCCCCCCACCTCCCGGAGTGTTCTGCCCAGCCCCCCTCAGGTGGGCTCCGTGTAAACATGAGATTCTGTGCCTCCCCCCACCTCCCGGAGTGTTCTGCCCAACCCCCCCTCAGGTGGGCTCCGTGTAAACATGAGATTCTGTGCCTCCCCCCACCTCCCGGAGTGTTCTGCCCAACCCCCCCTCAGGTGGGCTCCGTGTAAACATGAGATTCTGTGTCTCCCCCCCCCCGGAGTGTTCTGCCCAACCCCCCCTCAGGTGGGCTCCGTGTAAACATGAGATTCTGTGTCTCCCCCCCCCCCGGAGTGTTCTGCCCAACCCCCCTCAGGTGGGCTCCGTGTAAACATGAGATTCTGTGTCTCCCCCCCCCCCCCGGAGTGTTCTGCCCAACCCCCCCTCAGGTGGGCTCCGTGTAAACATGAGCTTCTGTGTCTCCCCTCCCCCTCCCGGAGTGTTCTGCCCAACCCCCCCTCAGGTGGGCTCCGTGTAAACATGAGATTCTGTGTCTCCTCCCCCCCCCCTCCCGGAGTGTTCTGCCCAAACCCCCCCTCAGGTGGGCTCCGTGTAAACATGAGATTCTGTGTCTCCCCCCCCCCCTCCCGGAGTGTTCTGCCCAACCCCCCCTCAGGTGGGCTCCGTGTAAACATGAGCTTCTGTGTCTCCCCTCCCCCTCCCGGAGTGTTCTGCCCAACCCCCCCCCCCTCAGGTGGGCTCCGTGTAAACATGAGCTTCTGTGTCTCCCCTCCCCCTCCCGGAGTGTTCTGCCCAACCCCCCCCCTCAGGTGGGCTCCGTGTAAACATGAGATTCTGTGTCTCCTCCCCCCCCGGAGTGTTCTGCCCAACCCCCCCCCTCAGGTGGGCTCCGTGTAAACATGAGATTCTGTGTCTCCCCCCCCCCCGGAGTGTTCTGCCCAACCCCCCCTCAGGTGGGCTCCGTGTAAACATGAGATTCTGTGTCTCCCCCCCTCCCCGGAGTGTTCTGCCCAACCCCCCCTCAGGTGGGCTCCGTGTAAACATGAGATTCTGTGTCTCCCCTCCCCCTCCCGGAGTGTTCTGCCCAACCCCCCCTCAGGTGGGCTCCGTGTAAACATGAGATTCTGTGTCTCCCCCACTCCCGGAGTGTTCTGCCCAACCCCCCCTCAGGTGGGCTCCGTGTAAACATGAGATTCTGTGTCTCCCCCCCCCTCCCGGAGTGTTCTGCCCAACCCCCCCTCAGGTGGGCTCCGTGTAAACATGAGATTCTGTGTCTCCCCCCCCCCCGGAGTGTTCTGCCCAACCCCCCCTCAGGTGGGCTCCGTGTAAACATGAGATTCTGTGTCTCCCCCTCCCCCCCCCGGAGTGTTCTGCCCAACCCCCCCTCAGGTGGGCTCCGTGTAAACATGAGATTCTGTGTCTCCCCCCCCCCCCGGAGTGTTCTGCCCAACCCCCCCCTCAGGTGGGTTCCGTGTAAACATGAGATTCTGTGTCTCCCCCCCCCCCCGGAGTGTTCTGCCCAACCCCCCCTCAGGTGGGTTCCGTGTAAACATGAGATTCTGTGTCTCCCCCCCCCTCCCGGAGTGTTCTGCCCAACCCCCCCTCAGGTGGGTTCCGTGTAAACATGAGATTCTGTGTCTCCCCCCCCCCCCGGAGTGTTCTGCCCAACCCCCCCTCAGGTGGGCTCCGTGTAAACATGAGATTCTGTGTCTCCCCCCCCCCCCGGAGTGTTCTGCCCAACCCCCCCTCAGGTGGGCTCCGTGTAAACATGAGCTTCTGTGTCTCCCCCCCTCCCGGAGTGTTCTGCCCAACCCCCCCTCAGGTGGGCTCCGTGTAAACATGAGATTCTGTGTCTCCCCCACTCCCGGAGTGTTCTGCCCAACCCCCCCTCAGGTGGGCTCCGTGTAAACATGAGATTCTGTGTCTCCCCCCCCCCCGGAGTGTTCTGCCCAACCCCCCCTCAGGTGGGCTCCGTGTAAACATGAGATTCTGTGTCTCCCCCCCCCCGGAGTGTTCTGCCCAACCCCCCCTCAGGTGGGCTCCGTGTAAACATGAGATTCTGTGTCTCCCCCTCCCCCTCCGGAGTGTTCTGCCAACCCCCCCTCAGGTGGGCTCCGTGTAAACATGAGATTCTGTGTCTCCCCCCCCCCTCCCGGAGTGTTCTGCCCAACCCCCCCTCAGGTGGGCTCCGTGTAAACATGAGATTCTGTGTCTCCCCCCCCCCCCCCGGAGTGTTCTGCCCAACCCCCCTCAGGTGGGCTCCGTGTAAACATGAGATTCTGTGTCTCCCCCCCCCCCTCCCGGAGTGTTCTGTCCAACCCCCCCTCAGGTGGGCTCCGTGTAAACATGAGATTCTGTGTCTCCCCCCCCCCCCCCGGAGTGTTCTGCCCAACCCCCCCTCAGGTGGGCTCCGTGTAAACATGAGATTCTGTGTCTCCCCCCCCCCCGGATTGTTCAGCCCAACCCCCCTCAGGTGGGCTCCGTGTAAACATGAGATTCTGTGTCTCCCCCCCCCCCGGAGTGTTCTGCCAACCCCCCCTCAGGTGGCTCCGTGTAAACATGAGATTCTGTGTCTCCCCCCCCCCCTCCCGGAGTGTTCTGCCCAACCCCCCCTCAGGTGGGCTCCGTGTAAACATGAGATTCTGTGCCTCCCCCCCCCCCCCCGGAGTGTTCTGCCCAACCCCCCCCCCTCAGGTGGGCTCCGTGTAAACATGAGATTCTGTGTCTCCCCCCCCCCGGAGTGTTCTGCCCAACCCCCCCCCTCAGGAGGGCTCCGTGTAAACATGAGCTTCTGTGTCTCCCCCCCCCCACCCCCCGGAGTGTTCTGCCCAACCCCCCCTCAGGTGGGCTCCGTGTAAACATGAGATTCTGTGTCTCCCCCCCCCCGGAGTGTTCTGCCCAACCCCCCCTCAGGTGGGCTCCGTGTAAACATGAGATTCTGTGTCTCCCCCCCCCCTCCCCCCGGAGTGTTCTGCCCAACCCCCCTCAGGTGGGCTCCGTGTAAACATGAGATTCTGTGTCTCCCCCCCCCCCCGGAGTGTTCTGCCCAACCCCCCTCAGGTGGGCTCCGTGTAAACATGAGATTCTGTGTCTCCCCACCCCCCCCCCCGGAGTGTTCTGCCCAACCCCCCTCAGGAGGGCTCCGTGTAAACATGAGATTCTGTGTCTCCCCTCCCCCCCACCTCCCGGAGTGTTCTGCCCAACCCCCCCTCAGGTGGGCTCCGTGTAAACATGAGATTCTGTGTCTCCCCCCCCCACCCCCCGGAGTGTTCTGCCCAACCCCCCCTCTGGTGGGCTCCGTGTAAACATGAGATTCTGTGTCTCCCCCCACCCCCTCCCGGAGTGTTCTGCCCAACCCCCCTCAGGTGGGCTCCGTGTAAACATGAGATTCTGTGTCTCCCCCCACCCCCTCCCGGAGTGTTCTGCCCAACCCCCCTCAGGTGGGCTCCGTGTAAACATGAGATTCTGTGTCTCTCCCCTCCCGGAGTGTTCTGCCCAACCCCCCCTCAGGTGGGCTCTGTGTAAACATGAGATTCTGTGTCTCCCCCCCCCCCCGGAGTGTTCTGCCCAACCCCCCCCTCAGGTGGGCTCCGTGTAAACATGAGCTTCTGTGTCTCCCCCCACCCCCGGAGTGTTCTGCACAACCCCCCTCAGGTGGGCTCCGTGTAAACATGAGATTCTGTGTCTCCCCCCCCTCTCCCGGAGTGTTCTGCCCAACCCCCCCTCAGGTGGGCTCCGTGTAAACATGAGATTCTGTGTCTCCCCCCCCCCCACCCCGGAGTGTTCTGCCCAACCCCCCCTCAGGTGGGCTCCGTGTAAACATGAGATTCTGTGTCTCCCCCCCCCCCACCCCGGAGTGTTCTGCCCAACCCCCCCTCAGGTGGGCTCCGTGTAAACATGAGATTCTGTGTCTCCCCCCCCCCCCCGGAGTGTTCTGCCCAACCCCCCCTCAGGTGGGCTCCGTGTAAACATGAGATTCTGTGTCTCCCCGCCCTCCCGGAGTGTTCTGCCCAACCCCCCCTCAGGTGGGCTCCGTGTGAACATGAGATTCTGTGCCTCCCCTCCCCTCCCCCCGGAGTGTTCTGCCCAACCCCCCCTCAGGTGGGCTCCGTGTAAACATGAGATTCTGTGCCTCCTCCCACCTCCCGGAGTGTTCTGCCCAACCCCCCCTCAGGTGGGCTCCGTGTAAACATGAGATTCTGTGTCTCCCCCCCCCCCCCGGAGTGTTCTGCCCAACCCCCCTCAGGTGGGCTCCGTGTAAACATGAGATTCTGTGTACCCCCCCCCCCACGGAGTGTTCTGCCCAACCCCCCCTCAGGTGGGCTCCGTGTAAACATGAGATTCTGTGCCTCCCCTCCCCCTCCCGGAGTGTTCTGCCCAACCCCCCCTCAGGTGTGTTCCGTGTAAACATGAGATTCTGTGTCTCCCCCCCCTCCCGGAGTGTTCTGCCCAACCCCCCCTCAGGTGGGCTCCGTGTAAACATGAGCTTCTGTGTCTCCCCCCCCCCCCACCTCCCGGAGTGTTCTGCCCAACCCCCCCTCAGGTGGGCTCCGTGTAAACATGTGATTCTGTGTCTCCCCACCCCCCCGGAGTGTTCTGCCCAACCCCCCCCTCAGGTGGGCTCCGTGTAAACATGTGATTCTGTGTCTCCCCACCCCCCCGGAGTGTTCTGCCCAACCCCCCCTCAGGTGGGCTCCGTGTAAACATGAGATTCTGTGTCTCCCCACCCCCCCGGAGTGTTCTGCCCAACCCCCCCTCAGGTGGGCTCCGTGTAAACATGAGATTCTGTGTCTCCCCCCCCCCCTCAGGTGGGCTCCGTGTAAACATGAGATTCTGTGTCTCCCCCCCCCCTCCGGAGTGTTCTGCCCAACCCCCCCCCTCAGGTGGGCTCCGTGTAAACATGAGATTCTGTGTCTCCCCCCCCCCCGGAGTGTTATGCCCAACCCCCCCTCAGGTGGGCTCCGTGTAAACATGAGCTTCTGTGTCTCCCCCCCCTCCCGGAGTGTTCTGCCCAACCCCCCCTCAGGTGGGCTCCGTGTAAACATGTGATTCTGTGTCTCCCCACCCCCCCGGAGTGTTCTGCCCAACCCCCCCTCAGGTGGGCTCCGTGTAAACATGAGATTCTGTGTCTCCCCCCCCTCCCGGAGTGTTCTGCCCAACCCCCCCTCAGGTGGGCTCCGTGTAAACATGAGATTCTGTGCCTCCCCTCCCCCCTCCCGGAGTGTTCTGCCCAACCCCCCCTCAGGTGGGCTCCGTGTAAACATGAGATTCTGTGTCTCCCCCCCCCCCACCCGGAGTGTTCTGCCCAACCCCCCCTCAGGTGGGCTCCGTGTAAAAACTGAGATTCTGTGTCTCCCCCTCCCGGAGTGTTCTGCCCAATCCCCCCCTCAGGTGGGCTCCGTGTAAACATGAGATTCTCTGAATCCCCACCCCACCTCCCCCCACCCCGGAGTGTTCTGCCCAACCCCTAACAGGTCTCGGCATTGTTTTACCAAACCTGTTTGTCTGCTTCGGCTGCAAGTCCTTACTGTTGCTAGGATACCGGCCTGTGTGTTGGTTTATTCCGCTCGAGGTATGTAAGGGTTTCGGGTTTAGAAATACAATTGGATCAGGTGCTGGTGAATCTTAATATTGATTTTGTTTCCGGACCCCTGTGTCAGCAAGTGAACAGTACATTAACATTAAACACGCTCCAACAGAGATTCATTCTTTACAAAGAAAATCAACTGGAACAATTAGCTCCAGATTCCTTGTGTCGTTCAGAAGAATGTTTCCCGATTTTACCGAGCGGTACAAAACCCCACTGGGACGTGAGTGTGAGTAGACGGAGTGATTCAGGGGCAGAAATAGACACAGTGGAAGCACACCCCTTTCCGAGTGATGGCGGCTACAGTCGATGATCCTCAAGTTCATCTTGAAGTATAATTGTCATTCGACCGTACTCCGGTTTACGAGACAGCACGGTAGCGTAGTGGTGACAATGCTTTACAGTACCGGTCCATACAGTACAGGGTTTCAGATAGGACGCTGCCTTTAATGGGTTTGCACATTCTCCCTGTGTCCCTGTGGGTTCCTCCGGTTGCTCCGATCTCCTCCCACAGTCCAAAGGTGTACTGGTTGGTAAAGGGAGTTCCGTGACAGTTTCGAAGATACCTCCTCATCCCTCAGTCTTTGGGGTACCTGGCCTTGGAAACCAAGGAACTGGCCCTTCCGGCCGTTTATTACACTTCGTCTCTGGAGGTTCTTTTTAGATCTGTGGGTGACCCGACCAGTAGGAGTATTAAACTTCAAGTTCGGCGACCGTTTGAGAGCCTCTGCTCCTGACAAGAGACCACTTGAACCAGGAAATGTGTGTCATGTTTGATGGACCCTGAGGTTTCCGATAGATTTCACCTTATCTCTTCCCCTGAGGTCAATCTCACATGATGGTATCCGTGGTTTTCATAGCATGGTCCCGTTATGGTCCAATGGCAGCATCCTGGGCTGACTCCCAGAAGCTCACCGAGTTCCCGAGACTGTAATCCCTGTTTCCGAGTCTGCCTCTAACAGTCACAAGTTTTTGCCCTATGATGATCCCGGGAAATTTCCCAGGACTATTCCAACTATTGTCACAAAGCTGAACCTGAGGAACCCTTCTGACTGAATTCGCATTCATAAAGGGGATGAGTGGAAGACAGCTTTTAATACCCCGACAGGTCAGTATGAATATTTATGACTAACTATCGCAGATGTGAGGTATCACATTCCTGGACGGCATCCTGTCATGTTTACTAAAGCAATCTAGTGAAGAGAAAGTGTAGAGAAAGGGGTGGAGACAGCCCAGTCCATCACAGACAAACCCATCCACACCATTGTATACATTCCCATGGAACACTGACAAAAGACGCCCACTATTCAGGACATGCCCTCTTCTCGTCACTACATCTGGGAGAGGGATACTGGACCCTTATGGTCCGACGCCACCAGGTTCAGGACCAGTTGTTCCCCTACAACCATCAGGCTCCTGAACCACTGTGGCTAACTTAAATCACCAACAAATCTCAACTCGTTCCACAACCTACAGACTCACATTCAAGGAGTTCACAACTCAATTTCATCGTCATATTTTTTTTATTTGCAAATTTATTTTCCCTGTACGTTGGTTGTTTCTCCATCTTTGACTCTCCCTGCGTAGTGTTTATTAAATTCTGTTGTGTTTAATTTTCTTCTAAGCAGCTACAAGAAATGGAATCTGCCCATGAGGTATGTGGTAATGTATGCGGGTTTTGATAATGAATTTGCGTGGAACTGTCAAGAAAGTATGTAGGTTTGATTTATTGCTACGAGGGTGTGGATGGTGATGAAGATTTCACAAGAACTGATATAATCAGCCGGATTTGCTGTATCCAGTCCCAGGGTGGAACAACATTCCGATCAACATCAAACACTGAGCAATGCAGACCAGAAACATATCATTAAAGTATCATTTAATGCCCCACTAAACTAATGCCATCGGCTGATATAATACCCTCACTTGTCCATTCCCTGCTCATTCAAACACCTATTTAAAAGGGACTTTATCGCCTCTGTCATACTTGCCTCGAGTATCAGCCCTGGAAGGGCATTTCATGCACCCACCAAAATATGTGAACAAAAACTTGCCCGGCATATTTCCATTCAGATTAACTCCCCTCAGTGTAAATGCATGCCTGCTAGTCTGTGATATTTCAGTCCTGGGACAACTACGCCAGTTGCCTATTCTATAACTCTGTGATCGTACAAAGATTTGTTAAATCTCCCTTCAGCCTCCACAACTCCAGAGAAAACAACGTGTTTGGTCAAACTCTGTTTATAATCAACGTCAGATCTCAGCAAGTGCTACAAATGCCTATTCATCTACTCACACACCAATATTCAAGGTCAGAAACAGTACCCCCCAGGAGAGGTGACCCTTCACCTGTGAGATTGTTGGGGACAGGGACTCTTTCCAGTCTCCTCTGCAGTGACCAGACCTGATACCTACTAGGAATATTTTGTTCAGTAATTTTGCTATATTCACCATGGCATATGATTCCGGGTTCACGGGGATGATTAAGGGATATACGTATGAGGAGCGTTTGGCAGCTGGAATTTAGAAGAATTCAGGGTATCTCACTGAAACGTACCGAATGTTGAAACGTGGTGGATGCGGAGAGATGTTTCCTGTGGTGGGGGTATCCCGAACTAAATGGCTGAGCTTCCAAATTGAGGGGAGACCGTTTAGAACAGAGGGAAGGAAGATTTGTTTCTTTTTAGTCAAAGTAACGAATCTGTGGAATGTGGTGGAGATCAAGTCCATGGGTACATTTCAAGCGGAAATTGATATTTCCAGACTAGTCAGGACCTCAAAGGATATGACAAGCAAGCAGGCGTATTTTAGTTGATTGGGATTTGGGATCAGCCATGAAGGACTGGCGGAGCAGCCTCGATGGACTGAATGGCCTAACGCTGCTCCTATGTCATGCGGTCTGATGGACAGCATCTCCTGTTGGCTACCCATTGTAATTCCACACCCCATTCCCATTCCAACATGCCTGTCCATGGCCGACCCTTCTGCCACGATGACCCTACTCCCCGGTTGGAGGAGCAACATCATACTCCGGCTGCCTACATTACAGCATGAATATTGATTTCCCCAACTTACAGAAAATTCTCCCCTCCTCCAGTTTGGCTTTCCTTTTGCCTCCTGTCTTCTCCTCACATCTCCAGCACCTTCCTCAGATACCTCTCCTCCTTACGTTTCTACAATTGTCCGCACTCCTCTCCCCTCAGATTCCTTCTTCAGATGTTTATCTCTTCTCCCTATCACCTCCCATCTTCTTACTTCATTTCTCTTCCTTCACCCACTTATCTATTACCTGTCTGCTTGTATTCCTTCCCCTCCCAAACCATTCTCATTCTCCCTTCTGCCTCCTTCCTTTCCAGTCCGCAAGAAGGGTCTCGACCTGAAACGTAGACTTATCATTCATCTCCATAGATGCTGCCTGATCTGCTGTAATTCCCCATTGTCATTAAAACATGCCTGTTCATGGTCTCCCCAGTTGGAAGAGTAACATCACACTCCGGCTGCCAAACTTCCAACCTTCCAGCATGAACATTGTCTTCCCCAACTTCTGGTAAATTTTCCCTGCCTCTGCCTTCTCTTATTCTCCATTGCAGCTCCCCTGTCTCTTCCTGTCTTCTCTTCACATCTCCATCACCTTCCTCTGGTACACCCCCCCCCCACCTTCTCATTCATCTATTCCACGCTTCTCTCCCGAACAGATTCCTTCTTCATCTGTTTATCTCTTCTCCCTATCACCTCCCAACTTCTTACTTCATTTCCCTTCATCCAACCACTCACATTTCAACTCACCTAATCCCTGCCCACTTGTGCACCTTCCATACCCACGCCATTCTTATTTTCGCATCTGACCCCTTCCTTTTCAGTCTGCAAGAAGGGTCTCGACCTTGAACCATTAACTAATTATTCATCTCCATAGATGGTGCCTGATCTGATGAGTTCCTTCAGCATTTTGTGTGCATTTGACTGTTACAAAAATCACAAAGAACAATGGTCCAGTGCAGATCCCTGCAGAACACCACATGTCACTGACCTCTATGCAGAATACCCTCTATCTACATCCACCCTCCAATTCTGGGAGACAAGCCAATTCTGCATCCACACAGCCTTGTCTCTCTGCATCCCATGCCTCCTGACTCTCTGAATACACCCATCCACTGCTCTAACTTCAATACACTTTGTCACATCCTCAAAAAATTCAATATTAGAGATGGTAGTTTAAGGTTGAAATGTGAACAATTTAAAGGCACTCCTTCACCGAGAGTGTGGTGTGTGTGGAATGTGAACAATTTAAAGGCACTCCGTCACTGAGAGTGTGGTGTGTGTGGAATGTGCTGCCAGTGGAAGATCAATTTGAACATTGATGAGAGGTTTGGATGACTACATGTGTAGCAGGGGTATGGGCCAGTACAGGTCGGTGGGACCAGGCGGAATAATAGTTCAGTAAGGACTAGACGGGCTGAATGGCCTTTTGTGCTGTCGTGCTCAAATAAATGATACTAGAGTGATGTCAAAGTGCAGGTAACATTATGCTGGAACAGTGATGACCCCCAAGTTTCAGGAACTGCATTAATGACATTATAGTCACACCAGTTGGTTGTCATAGAGAATTTGTTGTACTGTTAGACCTGTGCATAAACATTTTATTCAATCTTCAGGACCTAGACTGTTACTTCATGAATTTTTTCTGCTATCAAAATTGAGCTTTACTGGTAATTTTGTTAAATGGGAATGTAAAAGCTGTACTAACTTCATGCTCGGGTAGATCAGCTTTCACTGTTCTCCTGGTGTGCTATGGTCTGCATGAGGGAACTTTCCCATTTACACAGTACTTCACAAACCTCCTGTTTACTGCCAACACCATTCCTTACAGTGTCTACAATTCCATTTCCCCGCACCTGTGTCTCAAGTAAAGTGGGTTAGATAATTGTTTTCCAAAATCAATGAGAGCACTAAACCATAAGACACAGGAGCAGAATTAGGTCATTTGTTCCATTACTTCGGCTCAGCCGTTCCATCATGGCAAATTTATTAGCCCTCTCAACCACATCCTTCTGCCTTCTCCCATAATGTTCACACATTGACCAATCCAGAAACGATCAACCTTTGCCTTAATACACCGAGTGATGAGGCCTCCGCCGCCGTCTGTGAAGAGAAATTTCACAGATTCACCACACTCTTCATAAATAAATTCCTCCCCATTTCCTTCAGGACAGAGTCTAGTCCATCACAGGCAAACCTCTCCACACCATTGAACACATTCAGATGGACCACTGCCTCAAGAAAGCAGCATCCATCATAAAGGACGCCCAGCATTCAGGATATGCCCTCTTCTCACCACTACATCTGGAGACTTCTTGGTCTCCACGACCAGTCGTTATCTACAGCCATCAGGCTCCTGAAGAAGTGTGGACTTTTCGAGACCCACGACATAGTTCTGAGATAAATGCCCCGACTAATGAAGGCCAGAATACCATCCGCTTTCTTCAACCCCCTACCAGCTTCGTTATAAGAATGTGATGATGCGTGCAGGGGGAAAATACACTCTATGTTTACCGATACCGCCTTCCTTGACCCTGCCACTTTGATTTCGACACCACTTTATTGTCCAGATCCGTCACTTGTCTTTATTCGATTCTTCCTCCTCGTTAAATCCATTTTAAAGTTTAAAATTATCAGTGGTGGGGTTATTTGTTATGGACTGGGAGAGACAACACAGTGTCGCCCTGTCCTGCCGCTTTCTCAAGAGAATCTGCTGTTCGCCCCTCCGACGGGCTCCGTTTAAAGTTGGGATTCTGTGCCTCCCCCCACCCACCCCACCCCACCCCACCCCACCCCGGAGTGCTCTGCCCAACTCCCAACAGTTCTCGGCATTGTTTTACCAAACCTGTTTGTCTGCCTCGGCTGCAAGTCCTTACTGTTGCTACGATACCGGCCTGTGTGTTGGTTTAGTGTGTAAGGGGTTCTGGTTTAGAAATACAATTGGACAGGGTGTTGTTGAGCCGGAATTTTAATATTGAATATTGTTCAGGACCCCCTGTGTGAGAAGGTGAACAGTACATTAACATTGAATAAGGTGCAACAGAGATCCATTCTTCACAAACAAAAACAACTAAAACAATTAGCTCCAAATTCTTCCTGTCTTTTGGAAGAATGTCTTCCGATTTTACCGAGCGGTACAAAATCCCACTGGGACGTGAGTGTGAGTAGACGGAATGATTCAGGTGCAGAAAGAGACAACGTGGAAATACCCCACTGTCCGATTTAGGGATTTTCCCAGCGCATGGAAGACTCCTTCTCTCCCTCAGGACCCGAAATGCTGGTCAAGGACAAGTATATTCAAGAGGCTCTTTCCGCAGGTTTTTCAGATCCTGCACTTCCCTAGCGGGAGCAGGTTTCTTTGTGTGATCAGAAAGATGGGCGTCTGACACCTTGCATCGATTATAGTGGCTTTAATAAAATAACAGTGTGAATCACTCCCACTTGTCAATAATTAACACAGTGTTTGAATCACTGCAAGGGGCAACTATTCTCGTAAAACTGAACCTGAGGAATGCCTCTAACTTAATTCGTATTCATTAAGGGGGCGAGTGGAAGACAGCTTTTAATGCCCCGAGAGATCATTATGAATGCTGATTGATAATATCCAGTTGTCTTTCAGACATTTATTAATGACATTCTGAGGGGAATGCTTGACAAGTTCGTGTTCGTGCACCTCGATGACATTCTGATCTTTTGAAACTCTTCTGGGGAGCAGGTAACAGATGTAAGTCCGGTTCTTCAGTCCCTGTTCAGGAATCGCCTGTCTGTGAAAATAGAGAAGAGTGGGTTCCACATCCCCAGTTGGGATTTGTCATCTCCCAAAGAAATCTTCTTATGGATCCTGAAAAACCACGTGCCGTGTGGGAGTGGCCTACATGACCTACAGCCAATAACACTGGAATACAAGAATTGAATTGTAAGAAAGGAGCATAAAAGCAGACGCTTCAAGTGTGCAGGCGGGTGTAACTCTGTAGGAGACCAACTATCACAGATGTGAGGTTGGAAACGGGACTACGAGGAATATGCGGCCTGCAGAAGAAAATCCTTTTTCACTGGTCTTGTATTTCCTGTTCTTTGACCCTTCATAGGTCAGGAAAACTTAGTTGGTGAGCTCAAAGCCCCCACTTGTCAATTTTCTTCACATTCTCTTTCTATTTGTTCTCGAGTATTCTTCGTTGTATTTGTTTCGAGTATCAGCCCTGGAAGGGCAACACAATGTGTCAACAAAAATTGCCCCGCACACCTCCTTTCAACTTAACCACTCTTGGCATACATGCATACCACCTAGTCTATGATATTGCACTCTTGGGACAATAAAACCAATTGCTTATTCTATCTGTGACTCTGTAATCTTACAAAAGTTCATTAAGTTATCCTTCAGCCTCCACAGCTCCAGAGAAAACAACACGTTTGTCCAATCTCTGCTTGTTATCTACCTCGTGTCTCAACAAGTGTTACACCTGCCAATTCACCTCCTTACCTACCAATATTCAAGGTCCCAAAGAGTCCCCCCAGGGGAGATGACAATTCACCTCCTTACCTACCACTATTCAAGGTCCCAAAGGGTCCCCCAGGGGAGATGACAATTCGCCTGTGAGTTTGTCGAGGTCACCAACTGTATCCGGTCTCTTCCGCAGTGACCAGACCTGACAGCTATTGGGGCACTGCTTTGTTGGGTACTTTTGTCCTTTCTGGTTGATTCCAGGTTCACAAGGATGATTGCGGATATGAAAGGGTTAACATATGATAAACATTTGGCAGCTTTTGACATGTGCTCTTGCTTGCTATTTATTTTCCCAGACCATTGGTTATTTCTCCGTCTTTTTTTTTCCAGTTTTTTTTCTTCTGAACGGCTGAAAGGTTCTGATTCTCCGCAAAGTATGTGATAACGTATATGTATTTTGATAATAAATTTACCCGGAATTGTCACGAAAGGAATGTAGGTTTGATTTATTGCTATAAGGGTGTGGATGGTGATGAAGATTTCACAATAACTGATATAATCAGCTGGATTTGCTCTATCCAGTCCAAGGGTGGAACAACATTCCTTTCTTTTTACAATATTTTTTATTCAGAAGAGAAAAAAACAAGATTTACAGAGTGCAACACAATAATACATCTCAAAATAACTTGTGTACATTCATATATTGTAATAAAATTGATCAAAATATTATACCACTCTGTAATCAAAAATTTAAAGATAGTTCATACATCATAAAATAATTTTTTTATATAAAAAAAGTCAAACCCCTACCAAATACCAAAGAAAAAAAATGTTATACTTTATAAATTGGAAAAGTAATTTAGGAAAGGTCCCCAGATATCATAAAAAGATTGTTTCAAATTTAAGACTGAGCAGCGGAACTTTTTCTAAATTTAAATAAGACATAATATCACGAAGCCATTGAAGATGTGTAGGAGGGTTAGACTCCTTCCATTTTGGGCACCTCTGGAAAGGAATTTCATTCACCAATCACAATATGTCAATAAATCTTGCCCCACAAATCTCGTTTCAACATAGCCCCTCTCAGCATAAATACATGCCACCTAGTCAGTGATATTTCAATCACTGAACAACAAAACCCATTGTCTATTCTATCTGTGACTCTGTAATTCTTACAAACACTTGTTAAATCTCCCTTCAGCCTGGACACTAATTGTTAATTGCCCCTTCAGGTTGGACACAGGTTTTTCCAATCTCTGCTTCTAACCTCCGTTGTGTCTCAGCAATTGCTACACTTTCCCGTTCATCTCCTCAATCACCAACATTGAAGAACCCTAACAGACCCCACCCGATGAAGTGACACTTCGCCTGTGAGTTTGTCAGGGTCACCGATGGCGTCCAGTCTGCTCTTCAGTCACGAAACCTGACACCTGTTGGGGACCTGTGTTGTTCAGTACGTTTGCTCTATCGAAAACAACGGATGATTCTGGTTTTACAAGTATGATTTCAGGGATGATGGGGTTTATATATGAGGAGAGTTTGGCAGCGTTTGGCCTGAGCTTACTGGAATTTAGAAGAATGCGGGGGAGATCTGATTGTAACCTCCAGCATGTTGAAAGGACTAGATAATTTGTATGTGAAAATAATGTTTCCTCTGAAGGGGGTATCCAGAACTGGAGGGCAAAACTAAGGCATGGCCACCTAGAGCAGAGTTCAAGAGGAACATTTTAGCCAGAGAGTAGTGAATCTGTGGAATGTGTCCGAGGCCAAGTACGATGGTATTTTTGAAGTGGAAATTGATAGGTTATGATTGGTTAAGACATCAAAGGATATGTCGAGAAAGCAGGAACATGGGGTCGAGTGGAATCCAGGTCGGCCAAGCTGAAATGGTGGAGCAGACTGGATGGGCCGAATGGCCTAATCCTGCTCCTATGTCTTATGGACAGAATCTCCTGCTGGCCACCGATTGTAATTCCCCTTCCCTTTCTCATTCCAACATGCCTGTCCATGCACTCCCCACTGCCTCTGTGACACAACTCCCCGGTTGGAGGAGTAACACCACGTACTCGGCCTCCACCGCATGCCAGAGTCCCTACTCTCCAGCTAAAGTATTCCTCCTTAACTCTGCTCTAAGTGGTCGTCCGGCTGCCGAGCCTCTAGTCTGACGGCATGAACAAGGATTGCCCCAGGTTCCGGTATTTATCCCCCCTCCCCTTTCTCCCATTCTCCATTCTGGCTCCACTCTCACATCCCCTTTTCTCCTCACATCCCTTCCTCGGGTACCCCTCCCCAATACCGTTCCCCCATGGTCCACACTACTGTCCTATCAGATTCCTTCTTCAGCCGTTTGTCTTTTCTCCCTGTCATCTCCCAGCTTCATACTTCATGTTCCTTCCCCCACCTACTCACCTTTCCCCTCACCTGCCCGCTTGTTCCCCTTCCCCTCTCACGGCATTATTATTCTCCCTTCTGCTCCCTTCCTTTCCATTGCGCACGAAGGGTCTCAGCCTGATCCATCAACTCATTATTTATCTCCACAGATGCTGCCTGATCTGCTGAGTTCCTCCAGGATTTTGTTTTTATTATGCTGTTATAAAAATCGCAAAGATCAATGTGCCCAGAGCGGATCCCTGCAGAACACCACATATCACTGACCTCCAGGCAGAATCCCCTCTATCTGAACCACCCTCTACCTTCCATGGAGAAGACAATTCCGTATCCACACATCCCAGGGCGGATCCCTGCAGAACACCACATGTCACTGACTTCCAGGCAGAATACCCTCTATCTGAACCACCCTCTACCTTCTATGGAGAAGACAATTCTGTATCCGCACATCCCGTGCCTCCTGACTCTCTGACTGAGCTTACCATGAGGAACCGATGTCTTACCAATATCCATATACACCACATCCACTGCTCTAACTTCATCAGTACACTTTGTCACACCCTCAAGGAATTCAATATGATGTTTACAAAGATGTTACTGATACCAGAAGACCTTGGTTATAGGGAAAAATTGAATGGGTAAATTTCAGTTCGAAGGAGAGGTGATTTGATAGGTGTGTATAGTTTACGAGGGTACAGATAGCGTGGCTAAAATTTTCCAGTTCGCTTGGGCGAACTACATGCGGAGATGATCGGTTAAGGGCGAAAGGTGAAAATTTTAAGGGAACATCCTCACTGAGAGTATGGTGGGTGTGTGAAACGAGCTGTCAGCAGAATTTCAACATTGATGAGAGTTTCGGATGACTACATGTGTGGGAGAGTTCAGTACAGATCGGTGAGAGCAGGCAGAGTAATAGCTCGGCAAGGTCTAGACGGGCTAAATGCCCTGGTCTGTGCCGCAGTGTTTAAATAAGAAATGCTAATATGAAGGGAAACTGCTGGCAAGGTCTAGAAGTAGAGACATGGATTGGAGCAGTGACGACACCCAAGTTTCAGGAATTTCACTGATGATATTATACTGTGTATCACTTGTTGTCACAGTGAACTGGCTTTGCTATTAGACCTGTGCATCAGCATTTTATTCAGCCAACAGGACCTAGTCTGTTACTTCGTTAAGTCTTTCTGTAACCACCGACATTCTCAGTTGCCGGTGTCAAATTGCTGTTAGTGACATGATCGTCATTGTGAGGTAAGTCTAGTGGCTGTAATGTGTCCATCTAGTTGGATGCAATTGACCGAGATTTGTTCTTCAGCTGAGCATCCAATATCTGGTCCACGTGCCGTCTCCATACAGAGTCTCCAGCATCCACTTGTCCTCTCGGTAATCACCTGCTAGGACCTTTTCTCCAATCTCGAAGTTCCGTGCCGATCTGCTGGAAACCGGCTCAATTGCTCTTCCTCCATAGATCTGGTTTCAGGATATCTCGGCAAGATCTCAGACTCCTGTTCATGAACATCATTGCAGGCGTTTGATTTGTCATCGCATGGACTGAGTTCCAATGCACTAAAAAGAAAAAAAGCTGTTCACCTTGTGTTTCAGAGAAATGTCCTCCTTGTCCATAGTTTTGTTCGAATGCTTGAAGGTTTGGATAAAACTTTCAACTGACCCATTCGTTTCTGTGTGGTGGTGAGCTGATTTGAAATATCTGATGCCATTTTCCTGCATGAATAGTCTAAACTCTTCAAACGTCTATTCTGGTCCATTGTCACACATAATTTGTTCACCATCAGCAACTTGTGGAGAAGGCAGTTGTCAGAGCAGAGTGATCGACTTCACTGGTATGACCTTCTGCCACTTCGAATGAGCATCCACATCAGCCAGAAACACGGAATCCATGAAAAGCCCAGCAAAGTCAATATGCACATCTATCCACAATGAAGACGGCCATTCCCACAGGCGTAACGGTGCCTGTAGGGGTGCATTTTGAACTTCGTGGCATCCCAAACAGCTTTTGTCCAAGTCTGCAATCTATCTCCTATTCCTGGCCAACACACGTAACTCCGGACGAGACTCTTCATCTTCACTGTATCCAGCTGTCTTTCGTGCAGAGTTTCTAACACCCTGGTGCACAGTTTAGAGGGAAACACGGCACGAGGCACATCAGCGTTCTGTGAATTACCAACAGTTGGTCTCATCTCACTGAGAGCGCTGGAAACATAGGGCTTTGCCCTATGACCAACAATGTTGGGTCATTCCTTGTTTCTCTTTCTGTTACTGAATGTGTTACTGGAGTTGATCCACCAATGAAGTCCCAAAACATCGACTGCACTCTTTTCCATAGATGCTGCCTGGCCTGATGAGTTCCTCCAGCATTTTGTGTGTGTCGCTTGGACTTCCAGCATCTGCAGATTCTCTCGTTCTCCTTTAAAAAGGGAGCATGCCTTATGAAAAGGGAGCTTTGCATATGAGAATAGGGTTGAGTGAACACGGCCTTTCCTCCTTGGAGCGACAGAGGATGAGAGGTGACCTGATGGAGGTGTACAAGATTGTTATGGGTGATGAACAGACCTGATGGACAATGGGGTGAAGAGTTAACCATTCCCCCCCCCCCGAGAAACACGAACTATTACTGTTGCTATGCTGACCATGAGAAAGAGAGATGGAAAAACAAGCAAGAACATCGGCGACAGGTAAGAGAGACGGGGAAATTGCTGATTAACCGTATTGTGACTCCTTTTTGAATTATTTACTGTTTCGCTGCAAGGACAATAGTTTGCTCATAAACATTCCTCAGCGGACTGAAGGAGTGGCCTTATTTGATGGACACAGTCATTCAGGAGTGATGGATAGCTGAGTCCCCGTGAGTAGGGATAAAAGACAGGTCTGGAGAGACACCCTCCAGACACGCCAGTGGACACTGATTGAGTGTTGTAACCCACAAGAAAGGTGGGGGCTTCGGAGGTCGGTCAGTAAAGCTCACAGTGTTAAAACAGGGCCGGTGGGGACTTGTGTGTGTGTGTGTCCACTCATGCCAGAGTGACGAGTCCACCACAGAAGAACGGTCTAGCAGAAGGACGGAGAGGTCATAACTGAATGACCACATCGATACGATGGTTTAAGAAAGCAAAGGAAGGTTTGCCTGACTGTAGCTGTTACATCTCGCTCGCTCTCTCTCTCTCTCTCTCTCCGATGACAATACAACAACCATAATTACATCAGCACTCGTGAACTGAACTGAACTTTATACTTTTCTATGACAATTTATTTATCCCTAGACATCGATAGAGCTTGTTTATTATTGATTATTATTATTCCTACACTTTTAGGTTTGTTACTGCTAACTTGTTTTATATGTATATTTGCATTATTGATATGGTCTTTGCTTATTTTTATTAATAAACACCTTTAGTTTGTTACCACCAGACACCAACGAATTCTTCTTTCTCTGCTGGTTAGACACCCAGTTACGGGGTAGGTAACAAGATAATGAGAGTCATTGATTGTGGGGTTAGTCAGAGGCTTTTTCCCCAGGGCTGTAATGGCTAGCACGAAAGGGCATAGGTTTAAGCTGCTTGGAAGTAGGTACAGAGGAGATGTCAGGTGTAAATTTGTTTACGCAGATTGTGGTGAGTGCTTGGAATGGGCTGCCGGCGGCAGTGGTGGAGGCGGAAACAATAGAGTATTTTAAGAGACTCCTGGATGGGTATATGTAGCTTAGAAAAATAGAGGGCTATGGGTAAGCCTAGGTTGTTCTAAGGTAGGGACATGTTCGGAACAGCTTTGTGGGCCGAAGCGCTTGCATGGAGCTGTAGGGTTTCTGTGTTTCTATGATACATACCTCGAGCAGACTATGCAAACACACAGGCCGGTATCCTAGCAACAGTCAGGACTCGCAGCCGAGGCAGACAAACAGGTTTGGTAAAACAATGCCGAGCACTGTTGGGGGTTGGGCAGAACACTCCGGGAGGGTGAGGCACAGAATCCTAACTTTAAACGGAGCCCATCTGAGGGCGGACAGCAGATTCCGCTGAGAAAGCCTCAGGACAGGGCCACACTATGTTGTCTCTCCCAGTCCATCAGTAATAACCCCACCAGCTGAACGTACAGGTAACTTCAAACATTAAAATGGGGTTAATGAGGAGAAAGATCCCAATAAAGACACTTGGGGGACCTGGATAATGAAGACGTGGGCCATCTCAAAGTTGGGATAGTGAAGGGATACGGTGTATCCACGAGGAGGCTGACAAACCTAGAGGGATATTCTCCCTGCTGCCCACATCATCACATCCTTACAATGAAGCCGGTCGGGTGTTTAAGAATGCGTATGGAGTGTTGGACTTCATTAGTCGAAACATTAATCTCAAGGGCCATGTTGAGCTCTCGAAAAGTCTAGTTAGACAACACTGAGAATTTTGTGTCAGTTCTGGTCTCCTCCTGATAGGAAAGTCGTGGAGGTTTTAGAGAGGGAGAGTAGGAAATTTACCCAGGGCATTGTTTTGTTTCAGCCAGTATGTGGGTGTACGGCTGAATCACGGCAAACTGGAACTTGAACTTGAAACGGTTGGGGAAAGGCTGTAAATATCCCTCACCGTAGAGGAGCCAGTTCTACATTAACCTTCCATCTCCCTCGGCAGATTCCAACACTTCTGAATGTGAGGACGTTGGAGGATTCCCTCAAAGCAGCTGCACAAGTTGATAGACCGAAAGGCCATGATAGAAAGGATCACAATGGGAACATTAGGCCCATCGAGTCTGCCGTCCCACCATGACTGATTTCTCCTTCTGTGCACATTCTGTTTGATTTCTGATCCTCAGGGTTCTTCCGGGGCCGTGTCCGTATAGTGACGCAGTGGGCAGAAGCTTCTGGAATGATGAGCTCGATTGTTGTTACCTGTGAGACAGGCCACACTCAGTGGGGAGGACTGATCATCAGCAGACATACTCCCATCGTGATGTAGGAACCACAAGTCATATTTAAATGACAGAAACACAAATTTTAAACAAATAAAAATAGCCGAATCAGACCGAATCGTTGGTCACTGATTCCTACCCGCTTTACCCTGGTCAAAGCAGCGTGAGGGAGAGAAATGCGAGACACACCATTAAAGAGTCGCTTCTGACCGTGAACATAGAATTATAGAACCAAAAACAGGCCATTCATCCCACCTATCAGACGCCAAACTACCGTGCAGCCTCGACCCATCGACCGGATGCGTCGCTCCCCAAATCCCAGCCCTCATTACCTGTGCAGATCACTCTTAAATATGGAAACCGAAGCCGCATCCACCACTTGCGCTGGCAGCCCGTTCCACACTCTCACCCCTTGAGTGAATGTCCCCACCTCACCTTCCCCTTCGGCACTTCAATGGAAAAACGTCTGAAATAGCCTCTCACATTTTTGCAAGAGCGACCAGCCCCATTTGTTCGGCAGCAGGACACACCATCTTTAATTACCCAGAAAGTTTATTGAAGACTGCACCCAAACATCACAATGTAGTTACAATCATGTTACAAAATAAACATAATTATCTATCTGTATACAAACAACATATACACATTTACACATCCCCATCACGAGAGACATTGAATATTCCACCGTGTATGTTCGGAAAAGCACCACAAAGCCAACCCGGGCATATCAAACCGGTTTAAAACACTTTATTAAATATAACGGGGAAGACATTGAAGTGCGTACAGACAGCTGAATGACAACAGAATGACAAGACAATATTTGCGTGTGTAAGGAGTGTGTTTATCGAGCGCTGCCTGTCACAAGCCGAATGGCTGAATCCTGCTCCTGTATCTTATGGTCTCCCATCGTCGTGGAGCCTCAAATGCGGCTGCACAAGTTCGGAGACTGAAGGGCGATGAGATAAAGGAGCAAAATTAGAACATTCGGCCCTTCCAGTCTGCCTGCCATCCCATCATGACTGATTTCTTCTCCTGTGGAAACTGTTTAATTTCTGATGCTTGGAGTTCTCCCGGGAGTTAAAAATAACAAGTGACCTTAATTTCAAAATTTCGGTTTATCTTAGAGTACAAACAAACATACAAATCCTCAGCAAACTAAACAAAGAGCTGAGAACGATGGCAAGAAGTGTAAGGCAAAAACGTCAGCGCTTCTGAAAAATCTATCACTTCTTTAATAAGATAAAGGAACTCACTTCGATGATGATGAAATAATTAACAGGATAATAAATTCTTCTCCTGCTTCCAGCCGGGTACAGGTGTCAACTTTAACCGATGTTTCCATTACAAACTCTGCCATCTTCATCGGGGATGATGCCTGGGCATGTCTATTCCAGTGGTATATATATTTCCGTCAGCCGCCCCGATTAGACATGCCCAGGTGTCATCCCTGACGAAGATGCAGAGTTTGGTATTGGCATGTTGATTGAAATAGACACCTGTACCCGGTTGGAAGCCTGAGAAGAGTTTAAACGTCATCAACGCCGGGAAATCACTGGGTCCTTTATTTTAAATTAATACGCTGCATAATTTCAGTAAATGCAGCACATGTGTAATGTGCTCATCCTTAAACAACGAAAAGTGAGAAAGGTGATATATCGGTATGGAGAGGCCACTGCACAGGATTGGAAAATGTTGCAGAAAGTTGTAAACTCAGCCAGCTCCTTCATGGGCACTGGACTCCACAGCATCCAGGACACATTCAAAAGATGATGCCACAAAAAGGTGGCATCTATCATTAAGGACCCCCATCACCCAGGACATGCCTTCCTCTAATTGCTACCATCAAGGAGGACGTACAGGGTCCTAAAGAGCCACTCACTGTTTCAGGTACAGCTTTTTTTCCCTCTGCTATCAGATTTCTGAATGGACAATGAGCCCATGAACAGTTGCTCAGTATTTTCCCTCTCTTTTGCACTACTTTTTAAATATAATGTTGTACATAGTTGTTGTAATTTATACTTTTTATTATTGCAATGTACTGCTGTCACAAAACAACAAATTTCACACATATGCTGCTGATATTAAACCTGATTCTGATACTCAGACACACACAGATGGGCTCAGACATACAACACTCCCACATTCCTCCTTTTGTGACACCCTGCTTGCTCCTCGGCCCCCGGTATGAAGCTCAAACTGTTGCAACACCTGCCCTTTAAATTCATGGCTGAGGCTGTGTTGTGTCTGTTCGCTGTTTGAGTTTGATATTAAATGAAGAGCATTGAATGGGAAGAAAGGGTTGAATACACGAATAAAGATCTCCTCTGAAGGTATATGGGGTCCTGGTGAGAGCGTACATGGAACACTGTGTACAGGTCTGGTCTCTCTCCCAGAGAGTCAGTCTGTGGGATGAAGGGAATGAAGAGAAGGTTTCCCAGATTGATTTGGGGGAAGAGGAAGATGAGGAGGTGTCCTTGGAGAGATTATATGGACAGGATAGCAGTAAGAATGATGTTTCCGGGTTGTGGATTGGAACCAGGGATCCAGACTCAAAATCAGAGGTCAGCTCAGCAGGACAGAGATGAGGAGAAAGTTTCTCACCCAGAGTGCGGCAAATATTTTTGAATTTTCCCCACAAGGTTTCTGAATTGAAAAGGCAAATTTGTGTCTCAGCGATGATGGGAACTTTGCATGAAAGTGGCGCTGAGGTGAAAGGTCAGGCATGTTCCGAATGGCGATGCATCCACCTGTTTCTTATTTTCTAAAGCACATGTTTGCCTTTGCGGTGAGAGCACCTCAGATCCATCAGCAGCCGCTGCAGTTATTTCATGGTCTCGTTATTTATTTCTCAACGGGTCGGGCAGCAACTGCAGCGATCTGTGGAGGGAAGTGGACAATCGACATTTTGGGTTGAGACATTCCAGATGAAGGATCTCGACCAGGAAGGGCGACTGTACATTTCTCACCACAATTCTTCCAGGATGATGTTTCTTACTGCAGGTTCCAGCATGTGCAGTCTCTTGGGCCTCTCTTTTCAGAACTTGTCCCTTTCAGTCCGACCTCAGACTGAACCAGGCTCTTCTCTCCGGCTTCATTTCTGTTCTGCTTCTTCTTTAGCCCATCACGCCTACGGGTCGCCAACAGCAGCTCGCCAGAGACCCCAATCCAGGGCCTGGGTTGATCGGCCCTGTGGCTTCTTTTTTCACCACACGACTTCAAACGTCTTCCAGGGGATGGTCCTTCCGATCCCAGGAATGGTCCTTCTGATCCCAGGGATGGTCCTTCTGATCCCGGGGATGGTCCTTCTGATCACGGGGATGGTCCTTCTGATCACGGGGATGGTCCTTCTGATCCCAGGGATGGTCCTTCTGATCCCAGGGATGAGGCCATTGGAGATTCAGTTGATGCTTCTGTCGCACTGATTTTTTTTCACAAGCTCAACCCTCCTCTTTTCACAGCCGGGCTTAGGCAGTCCAGGGCTACGTTTTCTTTACTGTTCCCACCTGTTAAACATTTTTCTGATCCCACCCTGATATGGAAATAGCCACATTTTTCCCCAATGAACACATCCAGCAAAACCACTGTCAGTGCCCGACACTGCAGCGTGCAGGGGATCAGCAGCTCCCCGAAAGTGAAAGCATTCTGAATCAGGAAAGTGCTGGAGTTAACATGGCTTCAAAAGGACAGGTCAACAGTTGGAACAAGGAGGAAATTTGTCCCGTCTGTCTGGATTTCTTCACCGATCCGGTGTCACTGGAGTGTGGACACAACTTCTGTCGCTCTTGTATCATACGGTGTTGGGAAAGAGAGGAGAGAAACTTCTGCTCGGAATGTAGAGAGGAGTTTGCTGACTGTACCCTCAGGGTGAATCGGGCCTTAGCAAATCTGGCTGAAAAAGCTCCAAATCAAAACCTGAATCCGAAAGGGAAGGAAATAAAACTTCACTGCGAGGAACATGAGGAAGAACTGAAGCTATTTTGTAAAACGGACAAGACACTTATCTGTGTGATCCGTAGAGATGCACAGGAACACAGAGAGCACCGCTTCATGCCGATTAAAGAAGCTGTTAAAATCTACAAGGTAAAATCAACCTGAATTCGATACCGACCCCATGGTCAAGTGTATCTCCAAAGTCCGACCTACCGCAACACGAGCCTCTATATCCAACTTATCCTGACATCTTTCACCATCTCCAGCCGGATTCTACCACCAAACACATCTCTCCCTACACCCAGCCCACTCAGAATCGCTGTCTACGTCACTCCTTTATCCACTCGCTCCTCTCCCTCCTGGCACTGACACCTGCAAGCGGGACAAGTGCTACACCTGTCTCCTACCTGTCTCCTGCTGCTGTTATGTACTGAACCAGAGGTGATTAGGTAAAATAACCCTTAGGAGACAGTGCTCACAACATGACTGAATTCAACTTGAAATTTGATAAGGAGAAAGTAAAGTCTGATGTTGTAAAGGAAATTACAGTGGTCTGAAAGAGGAATTGGCCAAAGCAAACTGGAAGAAGATGCTGGCAATGATGACAACAGAGCAGAAATGGTGTCAGTTTCTGGGAAAATGAGGAAGGTGCAGGATCGATGTATTCCAAAAATAATTAAATACTCAACTGGTAAAATAGTATGACACGGCCATAGTGGGGTGTGTCAGGAATGGACAGGAGGAGGAGTATAGGAAACTGATACAGGACTTTGTGATATGGTGCAACTCAAACTACCTGCGTCTCAATATCACCAAGACCAAGGAGATGGTGGTGGACTTTAGGAGATCTAGGCCTCATATGGAGCCAGTGATCATTAATGGAGAATGTGTGGAGCAGGTTAAGACCTACAAGTATCTGGGAGTTCAGTTAGACGAGAAGCTAGACTGGACTGCCAACACAGATGCCTTGTGCAGGAAGGCTCAGAGTCGACTGTACTTCCTAAGAAGGTTGGCGTCATTCAATGTCTGTAGTGAGATGCTGAAGATGTTCTATAGGTCAGTTGTGGAGAGCGCCCTCTTCTTTGTGGTGGCGTGTTGGGGAGGAAGCATTAAGAAGAGGGACGCCTCACGTCTTAATAAGCTGGTAAGGAAGGAGGGCTCTGTTGTGGGCAAAGTACTGGAGAGTTTAACATCGGTAGCTGAGCGAAGGGCGCTGAGTAGGCTACGGTCAATTATGGATAACTCTGAACATCCTCTACATAGCACCATCCAGAGACAGAGAAGCAGTTTCAGCGACAGGTTACTATCGATGCAATGCTCCTCAGACAGGATGAAGAGGTCAATACTCCCCAATGCCATTAGGCTTTACAATTCTACCGCCAGGACTTAAGAACTTTTTAAAAGCTATTATTAATGCTTTTTGAGATAGTGATTTAGATGCATATCATATTTTTTACTGAGTTAAGTATTGTATGTAATTAGTTTTGCTACAACAAGTGTATGGGACATTGGAAAAAAGTTGAATTTCCCCATGGGGATGAATAAAGTATCTATCTATCTATCTATCTATCTATCTATCTAGTACAACTGTGGCAGACAAGGGAAGACAAGCTATTGTAAAGGCAAACAAGAGGGGCTACAACAAATCAAAAATTAGTAGGAAGACAGAGGATTCAGAAGCTTTAAATACCTACAGAGAGGAAATAAAATAATCATTGGGAGGAGAAGAATTAAATTTGAAACCAAGCTAGCAAACAATATCAAAGTGGATAGTAGAAGTATTTTTCCCAAGTAGGTAAATAAAATAAAAGAGATGAGAGTGGTAATAGGATCACTAGAAAATGAGGCTGGATATACATTAACGGGGGACAAAGAGATGGCAGATGAGCTAAATGAGTACTTTGCACCAGTCCTCACCGTGCAAAACACTAGCACTGTGCCCGGTGTTGAAGGTTTCGAGGGAAGAGAAGTGAGTGCAGTTACTGTTACAAGGGAGAAGGTGCTCAAAAAGCTGAAAGCCCTAAAGGTACATAAGTCACCCGGACCAGATGAACTGCACCCTAGTGTCCTGAAAGAGGTAGCAATACGCATTCTGGAGGCATTTGAAATGATCTTTCAAAAATCATTTGTCTCTGGCATCTTGTCAGAGGACCTGAAAATTTCAACTGTCGCTGCAGTCTTTTGGTAAGGAGGAAGGCAGCAGAAAGGAAATTATAGACCAGTTAGCTTCACCTCTGTGGTTTCGAAGATGTTGGGGTCAATTGTTAAGTATGCCCATTTGGAATACTTCGTGACACAGGACAAGATAGGACAAAGTCAGTATGGTTTCCTCAAGGGAAAATCTTGCCTGACAAACCCGTTGGAATTCCTTGAGGAGTTACAAGTAGGATAAAGGGGATGTAGTAGATCAGGGGTGTCATTTTAGGTCACGGGCCGGATTGGGCAAAATGCAGCTTCATGCAGGCCGGATCAGTCGGGCGCGTGCGAACGCAGCTTTCGTTGCCTCCGTTCTGTCTCTGCTATAACTACAAAGTGTTTCACTTCACAAATTCCGTTTCTTATGAAGAAGATCGCCGAGCAAGCACTATTTTTATGATTGGTATTAACTTACAGTCGTAGGCTACAAGAAAGTTGTGCTGAGGGAGAGAAGAAACAATGCTACGTTGGCTGAGATTGTGACACTCAATATTTCATAATGCATTTTGCTTACATGTCGCAGAGCATCAAACAGTATCACTCATTTTTCACTTGTTGCTTCCAGACACCTGACATCTGTTGGTCTTAACCAGCCTGTCAACATCAGGGACCAGTTTCTGGGCAGTTCCGATTTTCATAATGTCATTTAGATGTTTGTGTGTCAGCTGCGAGCGCAGTTTGGATTTGTTAATGTTCATTATGGAGAACGCCTGCTCACAGAGATATCTTGTCCCGACGATGCAAAGGATCTTTGAAGCAAAGTCTGTCATCTTGGGGTACATTGGTCCGAGGTATTGATAGAATGAGTCCAGACTCACAGTCTCAAATTTATATTTCAAAGCCGAGTTACACTGAATTTCAATTAGTTCCTTTTGGAGTTCCTCCGGCACATCTGATGCTGCGGTGACGGCAAACGCCGAGCAAAATAGTGAGAATTCCTTCTCGAGCTGACTGAAGACTTGAAAATGATTCTGAAACTTACTTTCCAGCCATGATATTTTGTCCTTATAGCTGTCCATGTTGTCATTATTACCATGATCGACACACACAGACTGCAAAGAGGGGAAATGAGCTGGGTTGCTCCGGGATAGTTGCATCTCCCACAGGCCTAATTCAATTTGAAAGGCACAAATGCTGTTGTAATATTCTGTAACAAGTTTGTTTGGGCCTTGCATGTTAACATTAAGCACATTTAAGTGCTCTGTTATATCCACCAAAAATGCAAGATCGTGAAGCCAGTCTGGGTCATCGAACTCTGCCACTGGCTTCCCTTTCTCATTGATGAATAGTCAAATTTCCGCACGTAATTGAAAGAAAATGTTTGAACAGAACACCTCTGCTCAACCAGTAGACTTCAGTGTGGTAGGGTAGGCCGTGTCCAATATTACTTTTGGTGCCAAGAGTCGCGAAGGTCATTTTTAACACCCCCCCCCCCCACTGTCCGCAAGAATATTCTCAGTATTAAAGCAGTCCACGGTACAAAACAGAGTGGGTACCCCCGGCTCTTATGCATTATTTCTACTTCCGGGTTGCGGGATTTTACTTCCGGTCTTTTCTGCCCCGGTGTGCATACGTGTGACTAATCAATTTGGAGTCGATCTCACCTTTTACTGAGGCCGACGTAGTAGATGTTGGGCTTATAAAGGTTGGTGACCACTACCCTAGAAAATGACACTGGAGAGGAGAGATGTGACAAAGGACATGGCAGAGGTACTTATTCAATATTGTGTGTCAATCCTCACTGTGAATGATAACAGCTGTACGTCAGAAATGTGAGAGTGTCAGGGGAGAGAAATGAGTGCTGTTGCTAATACTAAGGAGAGAGTGCGTGGGATGATCGAAGGTCTGAAGGTACCTGGACCAGGTGGACCACACCCCAGTGTTCGGAAAGAGTTAGCTGAAGAGAATATGGGGACATTAGTGATGATCTTTCAAGAATCCCTGGATCATTCAAGACGACTGGAAATTGCAAAGGTCACTTCACTCTTTAAGAAGGCAGAGCAGCTGGGGAAAGAAAATTATAGGTGTGTTAGTCTGGATGTGGTGTGTTTGGGAAGATGTTGGAGTCCAGTATTAAGGATGAGCTTTTGGGTACATGGAGTCAAATGATAAAATAGGGCAAAGACAGCATGCCTTCCCTTAAGGGGAAATCTTGCCTGACAAATCTGTTGGAATTCTTCGAGGAACACAAAGCCAAGATAGACAGAAGGATGATTTGGATGACAGAATTGTTGCCTTTGTGGCCAAGCTTGCAGACGATATGAAGATAGGTGAAGGGGCAAGTAGTGCTGCAGAAGCTCGGAATCTGGGGAAGGACAGAGACAGATCAGGAAATGGGCAAATAAGTGATAGATGGATTATCGAGTAGGGAAGTCGTGCATGCTCTTTGGTAGAAGGAATAAAGGCATAGACAATTTTGTAAACAGGGAGAAAATTCAAAAATCATAAGTGCAAAGGGACTTGGGTGACCTTGTGCGGGATTCCCTCATGGTTAACTTGCAGTTTGTGTCAGTTGTAAGATCGGAAAACTCAATGTTTGCTTTCATTTTGGGAGGATTAGAATACAAGAGCAAGGATGTAATTCTGAGGTTTTATAAGGCATTGGTCAGACCACACTTAGAGTATTGTGAGCAATTTTGGGTCCCTTATATCGGAAAAGATGTGCTGGCATTGGAAATGGTCCAGGACGTTCACAAGAATGATTCCGGGAATGAAAGAGTTAACATATGAGGAGTGTTTGTTGGTTCTGGGCCTGTATTCACTGGAGTTTAGAAGAATGCCTAATTTATTATCCCCCTCAACCCTAATCTCCCACCTCCTCCCCATAACTTTTGAGACTCTGACTAATCAAGAAGTTTATCTATCAACTTGTGCTTTAAAGATCACACATGAGAAAATCTGCGGATGCTGGTAATCCAAGCTACACAGATCCTGATGAAGGTCTTGCCTGGTCTCTGTCTGGAGAGAGTTGATGTCTGGATGATGAGGGTGGGTCGAGGACCAGATGACACAGCCTCCGACTGGAGGATGAAAATCTGCGGATGCTGGTAATCCAAGCTACACAGGTCCTGATGAAGGTCTTGCCTGGTCTCCTGTCTGGAGAGAGTTGATGTCTGGAGGATGAGGGTGGGTCGAGGACCAGATGGCACAGCCTCCGACTGGAGGATGAAAATCTGCGGATGCTGGTGATCCAAGCTACACAGGTCCTGATGAAGGTCTCGCCTGGTCTCCTGTCTGGAGAGAGTTGATGTCTGGAGGATGTGGGTGGGTCGAGGACCAGATGGCACAGCCTCCGACTGGAGGATGAAAATCTGCGGATGCTGGTAATCCAAGCTACACAGGTCCTGATGAAGGGTCTTGCCTGGTCTCCTATCTGGAGAGAGTTGATGTCTGGAGGATGTGGGTGGGTCGAGGACCAGATGGCACAGCCTCCGACTGGAGGATGAAAATCTGCGGATGCTGGTAATCCAAGCTACACGGGTCCTGATGAAGGTCTTGCCTGGTCTCCTGTCTGGAGAGAGTTGATGTCTGGAGGATGTGGGTGGGTCGAGGACCAGATGGCACAGCCTCCGACTGGAGGATGCTCATTTAGAACAGAGACGAGGAGGAATTCCTTTCGCCAGAGAATAGTGAATCTGCAGCAGGCAGATGCGGAGGACAAATAATTGTGTATACTTAAACTAGATTACCACACTCAAAATGCTGGAGGAACTCAGCAGGCCAGGAAGCATCTACAGATAAGAGTAGACAGTCGACGGCTTGGGCTGAAACCCTTCATCTGGACCTGTGTTTCTTAAGGATCTGTGCATTTTCATCCTGTGTCCTAATGAGGGGTTGTGGGAAAGGGGACAAAGGAATACTCATCCCCCATCTTTGTTCCCCTCCAACTTCTTGTTACGTTTACACACACAGTTCACCCACAGGCTTTCCACCCCTGCCCCACCTGGTTCTGTTTCAATCGCCCGTTCATCTTTCCCATACTGGTTCCCATTATCACCTTCTTTACCTTCAACTTCCCACTTCACACTCAATGAATGTGAACATTGAATGAAGGGCCTGTTCCTATGCTGTACTGTTCTATGTTCTCTGTTCCCTCTTTAGAAGAATGGGAGCAGATCTCAGGGAAACACAAAATTCTTTTAGGGATCAACAGGGTGGATGTTTCCCCTGTCTGAGGAGTCAAAGGTCAGGGGTCACTGTCCGTTTGGAATTGTCAGCACGGGGGTGCGTACAGCATAGAAATGTTCCCTTTGACCCATCGCCTCTGTGCTGATCTATTTACCCATCTACATTCTTCCCATTGGCCGGCATTAGGTCAGTCTCCCTCTGTGTCTTGCCTATTGAAGTGTCTGTCCAAGTATCTCTTAAAAACAGAGGACTGGAGGCCTGTAACCTGCAGAGGTCGGTACTGGGGACACGGTTGTTTGTCATTCATATTAATGATTTGTATGAGAATGTAGATGACACAGTTAGTAGGTTTGTGGGTGACACTAAAATTCATGGTATAGTACACCGGGCTCTTGATCAACTGTAGAGTTGGGTACAGTGACAATGTTTTAAAATACATCTTGCCAGGGACGTGGATAACAAAGGGGGAAAGGAATAATGGGCAAATGGGACCAGCTCATTAAAGCAAGCTGGTCAGCAGGTATAAGTTGGGCCAAAGAGCCTCTGTGACCTCCTGTTTAAATCCATTCACTCAACCCCTTCCCATCTTAATCCACCCCTTTCCTGCACTCGTTTCTGCTGTCTCTCTCCCCTATTCATTTTTGTTCTTGATGGAAGATGTCGATCTGAAACGTAGACTGTCCATCTCTCTCCACACATGCTGCCTGACCCACTCGGTTCCTCCAGCATTTTGTGTCTGTTTGATTGGGAAATCTCTGCTCTCCGTCCAGCGGAAAGATATTGGAGAGATATTCGTGGCCCACCCGCTTCCCTGGGAAAGGTTGCCTGTCGGCAACCCGACTGCGCCTAAGGCTCACGGGCTTTCCACTGGTCCTGAGGACGCTTTGCCCGAGTGTTCCCCCAATCTCTGGGGCAGTGCTGCCTGAGTCTCCCCACAATGACTGGGGACTCTCTAATTCTCTGCTTCTCCCCCCAGTCTCTGTCACCCTGGATGTGGAAACGGCGAATCCATGGATCGAGGTGTCTGAGGATCGGAAGAGTGTGAGATGTACCCGGACCCCGAGGAATCTCCCTGACACCGGGAAGAGATTCACAAATCGGGCTTGTGTGCTGGGATCGGAGGGATTCACATCGGGGAGACATTACTGGAGTGTGGAGGTGACGGGGATTCGGATTTGGGGTCTGGGAGTCGCCGCAGGGTCTGTGGAGAGGAAGAGAGGGGTCGGACTGAGTCCGGAGACAGGATTCTGGGTCATTGTGCGGTATTATGATGTGTTACTTTGGAATTATGACATGATGAAAGTTCGTACCTCCCCAGTGTCCCATCCGCTGCCGGTCCCATCCCCGGGAGGGTGGGAGTTTATCTCAGTTACGAGTCCGGGACAGTTTCATTTTACAACGCGGAGACCAAGTCCCGTCTCCACACCTTCACTGGGAAACTTTATCCTTACTTTGCGACTGGGGATGAAAACCAATGGCTGAGAATCTGCTCCGGTTCCGCTCCGGGTCTGTAAATGGGTTGGGTCCTGGGACCGGCGTCAGGAGTAAGATCACTGTAAATGTAAATATGCGGAGAGTGAAATAATCATGAGATGAGAATTGTCGATCCATTAATTTTAACTCGTTCACCGCGTCCAACAACAGAATAGAATAGGGTCCTGAGCTCCCCCGGGTCCTACAGTCCACCCGAACTGAGACAGGTTAAATGGGACAAGTGGGGGTGGTGCTGACTGGAAAAGACAGTGAAGATTGTTCATTAAGTTCATCTGCCATTTCTTTGTCCCCCATTACTACTTCACCAGCATCATTTTCCAGTGGTCCAGTGTCAACTCTCATCTCCCTTTCACTCTTCATGCAACTGAAAACTAAACTTTCAGTATCCTGATTTATATTACTGGCCCGTTTGACCTCATATTTCGTCTTGACCATTCTTGTGGCTTTTTTCGTTGCCTTTTGTTGGATTTTAAGAGTATCCCAATAATCCAACATCCCACTCACCTTTGCTACCTTATATGCCATTTCCTTAGGCTTAACACAAATCTTAACTTCCCTTGTCAGAGACGGATTCCTACCCCTGCCATTTGAGAACTTCTTCGGTGGGACATGTCTCTCCTGCTATTCCCACATCCGTCAGCCTCCTCTGTTAAGCCATCATCCCTAGAGTAACATACCGATACAATTGGGACGTTTCCATTATTATATGCCTTTGCCTGTTCAATACTGTGAATTAATTTAAAGTCAGTCCTATAACTTAATAAAGTATTTATCTGAAAACTATCAACCCCTCAAAGATTGTACTGAAGGCTGCATTTGATTTTTTTCATCCATATCTGCTTCACACTGAAATAGTATGTGTTTAAAAGTTTCATAATGACAAAATGTACATGACGGTGATATGAAGCAAGGTTAGCAGAGCTGGGACTTTTGTCTTTGGAGTGTAGAAGAATGAGAGGGGACTTGATAGAGGTCTACAAGATCATAAGAGGCATAGATAGGGTGGATAGTCAGTACCTGTTTCCCAGGGCACCAATAGCAAACACCAGAGGGCCTAGGTACAAGATTAAGGGATGAAAGTTTAGGGGAGACATCAGGGGTAAGTTTTTTACACAGAGGGTTGTGAGTGCCTGGAATGAATTGCCAGGGATGGTGGTGGAGGCTAAAACATTAGGAGTATTTAAGAACCTCTTGGAGAGGCACATGGATGAAAGAAAATTAGAGGGTTATGGGGTAGTGTGGGTTTAGTGTTGGGGAGGAAGCATTAAGAAGAGGGACGCCTCACGTCTTAATAAGCTGGTAAGGAAGGCGGGCTCTGTCGTGGGCAAAGTACTGGAGAGTTTAACATCGGTAACTGAGCGAAGGGCGCTGAGTAGGCTACGGTCAATTATGGAAAACTCTGAACATCCTCTACATAGCACCATCCAGAGACAGAGAAGCAGTTTCAGCGACAGGTTACTATCGATGCAATGCTCCTCAGACAGGATGAAGAGGTCAATACTCCCCAATGCCATTAGGCTTTACAATTCAACCGCCAGGACTTAAGAACTTTTTAAAAGCTATTATTAATGCTTTTTGAGATAGTGATTTAGATGCATATCATATTTTTTTACTGAGTTAAGTATTGTATGTTATTAGTTTTGCTACAACAAGTGTATGGGACATTGGAAAAAAAGTTGAATTTCCCCATGGGGATGAATAAAGTATCTATCTATCTATCTAGTACTTTTTTAAGGATTATATGGGTCGGCACAGCATGGAGGGCTGAAGGGCCTGTTCTGTGCTGTCGTGTTCTATGGTTCTATGGTCCTATGACACAGAATGAAGTTTTCTAATTAGATACAAGTCATAATTAAGCATAATGTTGGCAATACTAAGTCGTGTCAATATCATTCCTTCCCTTCCTGTTTTAAGCTCTTCATCCATAAAGCCAACTTGTTTATGTATTCTGTAAAGGCATCAGTCCTTATGTCAATTTTCCTACAGATCTTGCCATAGGTCCTGAATTCTTAACCCTACCCTTAGCTTCCAATTTGCTAAGTGGAAGGTCTATATCCACAGCTTAACATTTAACAGCTTTTGTTGCTAAACAGTCAACCCCATCATTTCCCTCAACAGTGCAATGTGCAGGGCCCATAAGGTGCAGACATATGAACCGAACTTTGTATATGAAATAATGCTTGATGAGGTTCCAACAGTCAATCTGACCTACTGCCAGAATGTCCTGTTTTAAGGCTCATCAAAACCGAAAGAGAATCTGAACAAATTACAACTTTGCAAGGACCAATTTCCTCCACCCACTGTAACCCTAAAATCAAAGCAAAACAATCTGCTCCATAGACCCACAAATGGCTGGTAAGTGATTTCTTTATCATTACCTGCAACTCAGGCACACACAAAAAATGAGAACAGACGCACCAACATTCCCAGTTAAATTATGTTTTAATCCATCTGTAAAAATGCTGACCGTATGATAATAACTTTCATTAATATACTCGTGAACCAACAGACTCTCAGGCAGAACAGAATCCAGTTGTGTAACCTAAAATTAACTACAGTCATTGGAAAAAACAACAAAGTGGGGTTACCGAGAAAGCTACAGTGGAACATACTGTATCATCCAATACACCCATATTCCCAGCGTGATAAGAACCCAGCCACCCAAAACTAAAAGCATTTTTCTTGCAATGTTCCCAACCACCCTTTAGCACAGGATGTTCAATCCAATTTGTTGACATCAACTTCCACCTCTGTCCCTGTAAGGGCAATTGTCCCATTTCAACCAGTAAAGCCGAAACAGGGGACGACCTGACTTAACCACAACAATATCTTAAAGCACGAAATGTATCACACCCAAACATCATAAGATTGAAGAGGAAGGTGATCTATAAACCACAAACATAATCAAGATCAGATCCAATTAAACAAATGAGATTGGTCAACAAATATTTTCATGTAACACCCCAGAATACTCACAGAGATAATGAAGAGTATTTAAAGTTTCTTTACATTTATCAATTATTTTCTGATCCGGTGCTACCATGTCAGCTGGAATGCCTGAAAATCTTACCACTGACACCTTTTACAGAGTTTGACCATATCATTTCCAATCAAGTGCAGGTCTGCTAATCCTGTTTGTAAAGCACATAACTTGTGTTTTTGCTACTGAAAACTTAAATCCCAATTATTCACCGACTGTTCGACCTTACTAATTGTTAACACATCCTATATACAATAAAAGTGAAATTTCTACCTCTAATCCATAAACCTCCAACATTTGCATATAGGGATTTACAGAATGAAAAAGCTATTGCAGAGAAAAATATTATTAATTATAATATAACAAATACTGTCTATGGGATCCCAGTCTCAATCTCATAACAACCTGAAAATAACTTTCCCACCCATACCTGACACAAAACGTTCATTTAAAACAACTCAAAGTTAGATAATAGCTCCTCCATCCTCATTTCCACAATTTCATAAAATTTCTTACCTCCCATAAATACCATCTGCCTTTTGAATAGTAAAAATACTGCTGTTACAACATCTGTATTTAACTGGCTTTACTAATACCATCTTCCAAATATAAAAATGAATTCAATATCATACTTGCCCACCCATACCTTTACAAGATGTACAAATAGAAACAATCAGAAAAAATGGACAACAGCCCTCTCAATTGCATTTCCAAACATTAATCAAAAGTCCATCCTTCAATAAATATTATTTGCCTTTTCAATATCAAAAATATTGCTATTACAACATCTTTATTTAACTGTACTTTCCTCATATGATCTTCCAAACCCAAACTGATTCCAATGTTATTTAAGGCAGAGGTTGCTAGGTATCTGAGTAGCCAGGGCATCAAAGGTTATGGTGAGAAGGCGGGGGAGTGGGACTAAATGGGAGAATGGATCAGCTCATGATAAAATGGCAGAGCAGACTCAATGGGCCGAATGACCGACTTCTGCTCCTTTGTCTTATGGTCTTATTCTACCGTTCCAAATTCCCGTCTGATAAAACATGAAATTACCTCTTTTATCAAAAATATAATTCAAACACTCGATTACCATACATTCCACAAGTTAACATAAATGAGACTTTAATAATATTGGCCTACAAGAAGGAGGATCAGACGGGGAGATCCAGGTTTTAGAATGGGAACTACTACAACCATTTTCCATGAGAAAAGTAGATGGCCAAACCTCCAAATATGATTCAGAAAGGTAATATTTTCACAAAAGAAAATTACACACATACCTGTTGAATCAAGATTTTCTACAAGTTCATGATACATTTTATTCCCATTCACAACACTATACTCTGCCCCTTTCCTTATAAAACTGACAACACCACCCCTCTACCAACTAACCTGTCAAGCCAAATGACAATATAATCCTGCACAGGAATAAAACTTAAAATGTGCAGGTTTCCTGAACAGATATAACATCGGAAGAATCTGACAAATCAGAAATAAACTGTTAAAAGTGTTGACCATGTAAAATCAGGCTTCTTGCATTCCACTTCAATATTTCAATTCCATTACATATCTTCACAAGTAGACTGGGATGCAGAAACCCCCACAAAGCAGAGCTTCATTTACAGCTTCCCACATAACACCAGTTACACCAAGATAACTTTCTGCAGCTTTCACAAAAAAATTAATTTCCTCAGCAGGATGAGATGTCTGAGCAGTACAATTCACCACATTGGTTATAAACATCACAAACTTCATTTTATCCAGCAGTGATGTATCTTTGGTGAGAGAACTGTGATGCTGGCATATATCCACTGACGTCACAGTCTGTTTTCTGAGTGGGATCACTTTATCCAGTTTACCTGCTCTGCTTGCTGTACTTGTCCTTGAACAGGCCCTTCTGCTCACTGTGTTGTTCTGAACCAATTGAACTGGTCACTTCATGCCTTACTAAACCAATCCCTTCTGCCTACACAAGGAACACATCCCTCCATTCTCCTCACATTCATGTGGAATCCAATAGCCTCTATCACATCTGCCTCCACCACCACCCGATATTCACTCCAGACACCCACCACTATGGAAATGAAAAACAAAACTTGAAACGCAAATCTCCTTTAAACATCCTGAGTCAGGTTTTTAACATCTTTGTCTTTTCTAATTGTTTTTTTTTCCAACAGCAGCTATGCAGAGAGAAGATACAACATGCACTAAATTACAAAATACTTCAATAGTGCAAAAAGGACCAATGAGGATGTGTTCCCCCTTTCTCCTGAAGTGCATGCCCACTGGCATTGGACATTTCCTCCTTAGAGAAAAAATCCCGGCTGCCCACTCTGTCTGTGCCTCTCACATTCCTGTAAACGTCTGTCAGATCTCCCTCAGCCTCTGCCACTCCAGAGAAAATTACCCGAGATTGTCCAGTCTCACTTTATCCAGGCAGCATCCTGTGAAGCCTCTTTCACTCACCATCCAAAACCTCCACATTATTCCTGTATTCGAATGCAATTCTCCTGCTGTGATTAAACAAGAGATTTATACAACTGCAACATAAACTGCCTGAAAATGGAACCACTATCTGGGAGTTATGAACTCGGATTCCAAGATCCCCCTGTAGATCAACACAGTCCAATCTCGCCCCATGAATATAACAGCAACGAGATAATGCTGAGGCTTTATAAGACACTAGTCAGGCCGCACTTGGAGTATTGTCAACAGTGTTGGGGCCCATATCTCAGACAGGATGTGTTGTCATTGGAGACAGTCTAGAGGAAGTTCAAACAGATGATTTCGGGTATGAAGGGGTTAAAGTATGAGGCGCACTTGGCAGCTTTGACCCTGTGTTCACTGGAACTCAGAAAAATGCGGGGCATCTCATTGAAACCTACCAAATGTTGAAAGGACTGGATAAGGTGGATGTGGAGAAGGTATTTCCTGTGGTGGGGCACGGCCACAAACTTGAGGGGCCACCTTTTCAAACAGAGTTAAGCAGCTTATTTTTTTTTATTAGCCAGAGAGTATTGGATCTGTGGAATGCTCTGCCACAGACTGCGGTGGAGGCCGAGTGTGTGGGTATATTCAAGGCGGAAGTTGATCGTTTCCTGATCGGTCAGGGCATCAAAGGATATGGTGGGAGGTCAGATATTTGGAATTGAGTGCGATCTGGGATCAGCCATGATGGAAAGGTGGCTGACTCAATGGGCTGAATGGCCTAATTCTGTTCCTGTGCCTTATGGACTTATGAACACAAGCCCCATCAATCATGATGAATCTCCTCTGCTCTCTTCCAGCACAAAACATCCTTTGTACAGAATGCTAAGCGGAACTGAATGCAACTTTTCAAGAACATTGTCAAGTCAGGCAACATCTATTGAGGGGAATAGAGTCGATGGTTGGGACAGAACCCCTCCCTTACGGCACTAACACAGGCCCTTCGGCCCAACCTTTCCATGCTGTCCTCCTGTCCATTTAACCATATAACCATATAACAATCACAGCACGGAAACAGGCCATTCCGGCCCTCCTAGTCCGTGCCGAACTCTTAATCTCACCTAGTCCCACCTACCCGCACTCAGCCCATAACCCTCCACTCCACAGTGGAGATTTAAACTAATCCCTCTGCCTGTCTTTGACACAAAACACAGAAATTTACAGCAGATTACAGGCTCTTCAGCCCACAATGTTGTACCGACCATGTAACCTACTCTAGAGACTGCTTAGGATTTCCTGATCATAGCCTCCTAAGCTCCATGAACCTATCTAAGAATCTCTTAAAATATCCTATTGTATCCACCTCCACCACTGTTGCCAGCAGCCCATTCCAGCACCCACCACTCTGTGTGTAAGAAATTACCCCGGACATTCCCTCGGTACCAACTTCCAAGCAGCTTAAAACTATGTCCCCTCGTGTTAGTCACTTGAAGCCTGGGAAAATGCCTCTGGTTATCCACATGGTCAAAGCCGCTCATCATCTTATACACCTCTATCAGGTCACCTCTCATCCTCCGTCGCTCCAAGAAGGAAAGGCCCAGTTCACTCAATCTATTCTCATAAGGCATGCTCTCCAATCCAAGAGCAACATCCTTGTAAATCCACTCTACACTCTCTATAGTATCCACATCCTTCCTGTAGTGAGGCCACCAGAACTGAACACAGGACTCCCAAGTGGGGTCCAACTAAGCCCACAGCCCTGCCATGTTGGGGTACAATTACTTATGTACAGGTTAGGAGAAATATAGCTTCAACATCACCTCACGGCTCTTGAACTCAATCCCACGGTTGATGAAGGCCATCACACCAGACCCCTTCCTAACAACACTGCCAACCTCCACAGCAGCTTTGAGTGTCGTGTGGACATGGACCCCAAGATCTCTCTGACCCTCCACACTGCCAAGAGTCTTACCATTAATATTATATTCTGTGTTCAAATTTGACCTGCAGAAATGAATCTCTTCATCTGTGTTGAACTCCATCTGCCACTTCCCAGTTCTGCATCCGAGGCGAGGAAATAGATTGCTGAGCCTTTGGCTAGGATCATTATGTCCTCATTGTCCACGGGAATGGTACCAGAGGATTAGAGGGAGGAGAATGTTGTCACCTTTTTCAAAAAGGGTAGTAGGGATAGTCCAGATAATTATAGACCATTGAGCCTTACGTCTGTGGTGGGAAAGCTGTTGGAAAAGATTCACAAAGATAGGATTTATTGGCATTTGGAGAATCATGGTCTGATCAGTGACAGTCAGCATATCTTTCTGAAGGGCAGATCATGTCTAACAAGCCTGATGGAGTTTTTTAGGAGGTGACCAGGCATATAGATAAGGGTTGTGCAGTGGATGTGATCTACATGGATTTTAGTAATGCATTTGATAAGGTTATACACGGTAGGCATTTTCAGAAAGTCAGAAGGCATGGGATCCAGGGATGTTTGACCAGGTGGATTTAGTCTTGGCTTGCCTGCAGAAAACAGAGAGTTGTGGTGGAGGGAGTACATTCGGATTGGAGGGTTGTAACTAGTGGTGTCCCACAAGGATCAGTTCTGGGACCCCTACTTTTCGTGATTTTTATGAACGACCTGCATGTGGGGGTAGAAGGATGGGTTGGCAAGTTTGCAGAAAACACAAAGGTTGGTGGTGTTGTGGATAGTTCAGAGGATTGTCAAAGATTGCAGAGGGACATTGATAGGATGCAGGAGTGGGCTGAGAAGTAGCAGATAGAGTTCAACCTGGAGAAGTGTGAGGTGGTACACTTTGGAAGGACAAACTCCAAGGCAGAGTACAAAGTAAATGGCAGAATACTTGGAAGTGTGGAGAAGCAGAGGCATCTGGGGCTACATGTCCACAGATCCCTGAAAGTTGCCTCACTGGTAAACAGAGTAGTTAAGAAAGCTTATGGGGTGTTAGCTTTCATAAGTCGAGGGATAGAGTTTAAGAGTCGCGATGTAATGATGCAGCTCTACAAAACTCTGGTTGGGCCACACTTGGAGTACTCTGTCTAGTTCTGGTCACCTCACTATAAGAAGGATGTGGAAGCATTGGAAAGGGTACGGGGAAGATTTACCAGAATGCTGCCTGGTTTAGAGTATGGATTATGATCAGAGATTATGGGAGCTAGGGCTTTACTCTCTGGAGAGAAGGACGATGAGAGAAGAAATGGTAGAGGTATAGTTGATATTAAGGGGAATAGATAGAGTGGACATCCAGCGCCTCTTCCCCAGGGCACCACTGCTCAATACAAGATGACATGGCTTTAAGGTAAGGAGACGGAAGTTCAAAGGAGATATTAGAGGAAGATTTTATACTCAGACGGTGGTGCGTGGAATGCACTGCCCGAGTCAGTGGTGGAAGCAGACACAGTAGTGAAGTTTAAGAAACTACTAGACAGGTATATGGAGGAATTTAAGCTTAGGGAGGCAGAGTTTAAGGGTCGGCACAACATTGTGGGCCGAAGGGGGCTGTACTGTGCTGTATTTTTCTATGTTCTATCTATTTCTCGCTGGAATCTCTCTTTTAATTTAATTTTTTATTGAAGGCACAACACAGTACAGAAAACATAATGCATTACATGTTCCTCCATTTTACTTTTATACCTTACCCCTTAACACCACAACGTCATCAGTGGGGCCTTCTGGGAGTTGTAGTCAATTGTCCTCCCTCGCTCCCTGTCAAAGCATGTTCCATCAGCCACCACAGACGTCACCGAAACAGACCCACCGAGGCACGAAGGGGAATCACAACCATCCTTGTGGGCGCGGAGGCCGGCGACACCGACAGAAGCAACTCGCTGGTCTAGCCTTCCTGTCTTTATGAGTTTGGATTTGGATTTATAATGGGACTGGAAGCAAATTGGGAGAAATGTGAGTTTTTATGTGATGGTGCATCAGTCTCCGAGTGACATTATTGACAATAAAAGGGCAAAGGCTGTGGTGAGGAAGTAGGTGATTTACTGGAGGTTATATGGAGATAATATTGGAAGGGATATCAAACTTGGAATTGTTTGGGATATGATTTAGAAAATGGGGGGATTTGTGTTGATTAATGAGGGCAAAATGATTGTTACTGAAACAGGGAAGGTTGTGTTACTGGCTGGGTCATTTGTTGAGATTCATAATCAGGATAATTTAAGTGAAGAAGTTAAACAATGTACGGATATGTTTTTCAGTAAATACCCTGATGTGCTGGAAGTCAGCTGTAGCAATGATAGTATCACTGATGGAGAGATTTCTTTGTATGAATTTAAGATGTCTATTAATAATGCAGGTCAGGTGTCCCCAGGGAAGAGTGATATTTGAAATTGTAATTGTATATATTTCTCTTTTGTGAAAATATTTAATGTTTGAATTGTGCATCTACTTTCCTCATGGAAAATGGCAACAGTAGTGCCTATTCTGAAACCTGGCAGATCCTCATTTGATCCTTCTAGTTAAGGGCCTATATCGTGAATGTCTCATTTATGTAAACTGATGGAGAGTATGGTAATCAAGCGCTTGAGTTATATTTTGGAAAGAGTGGTGATAAAGTGTTTTATTAGAGTGGATTTTGGAAGGGAAAATGGCATTAGATACAGTTTGAGGTTTGGAAGATGATATTCGGAAAGCACAATTAAATGAAGATGTTGTAATAGCAGTGTTTCTTGATACTGAAAAGGGAAATGATATGGAAGAAACGACTTTTGATTAAATTAGGAGTGAAGGTGCATTGTATAATTTTTATGAGTTTTTTTTTGGATGGACTGCCCAAGTACCGGTCGTCATGCTATGTTTGTGTTTCTATGAGATAGAGATTGCGATCCCACAAGGCAGTATTTGTAGCCCTTCATTATTTAATATTATGATTAACGATATTTTCTCTGAGATGGGAAAATGGGATACCCTGGGTAAATCACAATATACTGATGGCGTAGCTTTATAGATTAGAGGTATTAATTGCAATTTACAATTAATAGGTCAAACAGTGGGCAGATTGATGAGAATTTTAAGCTTTCAGTCGTTAAAACACATTACGTGGTTTACAAATATCATTAATAGACTTGCACTTCATTTTAAATTATATGATTAATATTTTGAGTAAGTGTCAGTGGTAAGATTTCTCAGTATGTGGATGGATAACAAGCTGACATGGAAGCACCTATCAGTAAAATAATTGATATATGTAAAGGAGCTTTAAATCTCCTCAGCCATCTATGTGGGTATTCTTGGGTGCAACATGAAAATCTTTGTTGACCAATTACATTTGTTTATTTTGATCTGTTTTTGATAATGTCTGTGTGGCTTATGGATCAGCTTCATCTTCAAATTAAAAATGTTTGTATGTGATACAATTACAGACTTAAAGATTGTGTTCTGGTGTGGTAATGTTGTCTGCTGTTTTGGCTTTACTGATTGCAATGGGACAATTGCCCTCAAAGTAAGAAAGGTTCAAGTTGATGTCAACATACTGGATTAATTTGCGGGGGCAAGGAAATGATCATCCTGTTAAAGGTGTGCTGGAGGACGGTTGGGGACATCACAAGAAGAGTGTTTTTTTTTGTTTTGGGTGGCTGGGTTCTTATCACGCTGGGAATATGGGTGTATTTGATGATACCATATGTCCCACTGTAGCTTTCTCTGTAACCCCACCTTGTTTTTTCCAATGACTTCAGTTGATTTTAGGTTACACGATCGGATTCGGTTCTGCCTGAGAGTCTGTTGGTTCATTAGTATATTAATGAAAGTTATTATCATACAGTAAACATTTTTACAGATGAATCAAAAGATAAGTTAACTGGGGATGTTGGTGTGGCTGTTTTTGTGTGCCTGAATTGCAGGTAATGATAAAGAAATGACTTACAGCCATTTATCAGCAGAAAGATCAGAATTCCTTGCCAACAGTATAGGCTTACAGTGGGTGGAGGAAATTGGTACTTATAATTTGCTCAGAATACATTTCGGTTTTGATGAGTCTTAAACAGGTCATTCTGGCAGTAGGTCAGATTGACTGTTGGAAACTTGTCAAACGGTATTTCATATATAAAGTCTGATTTATATGTCTGCACATTATGGGCCCTGCACATCACACTGTTGAGGGAAATGATAGGGTTGACTGTTTAGCACCAAAAGCTGTTAAATGTTAAGCTGTGGATATAGACCTTCCACTTAGCAAATTAGAAGCTAAAGAGTTGGCAGTGTTAAGAATTAGGGACTTATGGCAAGACGTAGGATAATGGACATAAGGTCAGACACTTTTACAGAATACATAAACCTATTGGGTTTATAGAAGAAGGGCTTAAAACAAGGGAAGGAATGATATTGACATGACATAGAAATGCCCACACTATGCTTAATTATGCCTTGTAGCTAATTGGAAAACTTCATTCTTTGTCGTGTACATTTTGTCATTATGAAACTGTCGAAACAGATGCTATTTCAATGTGAAGCGTATAAGGCTGAAGAAAAATCAAATGCAGTCTTCAGTACAATGTTTGCGAGGGTAGATAGTTTTCAGATAAAAACTATTAAATTATGGAACTGACTTTAAATCAATTCACAGTTTGAGCTGGAAAAGGCATGTAATAATTGTGTTAAACCTAAGGAAATGACATATAGGGTAGCAAAGGTGAGTGGGATGTTGGATTATTGGGATGCTCTTAAAATCCAACAAAAGGCAACAAAAAAAGCCTTAAGAATGGTAAATACGAAATATGAGGGCAAACTGGCCAATAATATAAATCAGGATACTGACAGTTTAGTTTTCAGTTACATGAAGAGTGAAAGGGAGAGGAGAGTTGATACTAGACCACTGGAAAATGATGCTGGTGAAGTAGTAATGGGGGACAAAGAAATGGCTGATGAACTTAATGAACAATCTTCACTGTCTTTTTCGGTCAGCACCGCCCCCACTTGTCCCATTTAACCTGTCTCATTACAGGTGGACTTTAGGACCCAAGGGGGCTCAGGACCCGCCGCCCGCAACTGCTGCTGAATCCCCGGTGTTTCTGTTCGGTTGACGGATGCGGTGAACGAGTTAAAATTAATCGATCGACAATTCTCATGTCGTGTTTATTTCACTCCATAGAACCATAGGACACTACATCACAGAAGACAGGCCATTTGGCGCTTCTAGTCTGAGGAAACTTTATTCCGCTCGTTCCATTGACCTGCACCCAGTCCGTAACCCTCCAGACCTCTCCCATCCAGGTATCTATCCAATTTATTCTTAAAACTTAAGAGTGAGCCCGCATTTACCACGTCAGATGGCAGCTCATTCCACACTCCCACCACTCTCTGAGTGAAGAAGTTCCTCCTAATGTTCCCCCTAAAGCTTTCCCCTTTCACCCTAAAACCATGTCCTCACGTATGTATCGTTCCTAATCTAAATGGAAAGAACCTACTCGCATTTACTGTCTATACCCCCCCATAAATTTGTAAACCTCTATCAAATCTCCCCTCATTCTTCTACGCTTCAAGGAATAAAGTCCTAACCTGTTCAATCTTTCCCTGTAACTCAACTCCTGAAGACCTGGCAACATCCTAGTAAATCTCTGCACTCTTTCAATCTCTCCAACCTCTCCATGGATACGTCATGTCTGAACTTTCTGAACTAACCTCCCATGTGGGACCTTGTCAAAGGCCTTACTACAGTTCATGTAGGCAACATCTACAGCCTTACCTTCACCAACTTTGCTGGTAACCTCCTTGAAAAACTCTTCAAGATTCATTAAACACGATCTACCATGCACAAAGCCATACTGACTATCCTTAATCAGCCCTTGGCTGTCCAAATACTTGTAAATCCGATCTCTCTGAACATCTTACAATAATTTACATACTACTGATGTCAGGCTCACTGGCCTGTAATTACCTGGTTTACTATTGGAGCCTTTTTAAAACAACGGAATAACAAGAGCTACCCTCCAATCCTCCGGCACTGCACCCGTGGCTGAGGACATTTTAAATATTTCTGTCAGGGCCCCTGCAATTTCTACTCTAGTCTTTCTCAAGGTCCGAGAAAATATCAAGTCAGGCCCGGGGGAATTTATCTACCTTTATTTGCTGTAAGGCAGCAGGCACCTCCTCCCCTTTAATCTCTAATTGTTCCATGACACTTCTGCTTGTTTCCCTTCCTTCCATATACACTATGCCAGTTTCCTGAGTAAATACTATGTTACGAACCCCGTAACTGGGTCACTTACCAGCAAAGATAGAGAGGTCCGTTGAAGTCTGATTGTACTATTTTTAACAGTATTTATTGATAAAATACACAGAAATAATATCAATGCAAACATACAGATAATATCCGTCGTCAATACTAAATCTAAAAGCGCGGGTATAATAATAATCAATAAGAAATAGCTCTATCGTTGTCTCGGGGATAATGTATTGTCCGATGGAAATATAAAAGTCACTTTAGTTCATTCAAGCTGCCGGCTGCAGCCTTTGGTTGGAGTTAAGAGAGAGAGTTAAACTTGCCCATTCCTTTTATGATGTCAATCCTTCGAGAGTCGTTGGGGCTGAATTTTCCTTTGTTGTTAGTTAAAGCCGTTCGTCCGTGGCAAGACCCACCAATTCTCAGGCAAATGGAAAAGGGCGCACGTGGGCTTTTCCACCGGCTTTCGCTATTACGCTGTTACAGGAGTTCTAGCGTTTCTTCTGGTGCATCTGAGGGTCTGTTCCCACAGACCCTCTTTTATCCTGACTCACAGGGTCTCAGATGTCAATCAGGGTGGAATGATGCCAGCCCTCTACCAGCCCCCCCCCCCCCCCCGGTTCATTGCCTGGGGGCTTCGATGAATCGTGCAGTACTCAATACACAATTCCGTCTCCAAGGGATAATGGCCGTTATCCGTGGCTTTGTCTCTCGGAGGCCCAGGACACATTACAAATATTGAGGAATCTGCGTGTCTCGCTCTCATTTCCTGGGTCTCCTGACCCGAATCAATAGCGATCCTGCGATTCTCAAAAAGGAGGGGACCACAGGCGTAACAACTGATGCAAAATAAACTGTTTAAGTTCTCCGCCATCTCGTGAGGCTGCACACATAGACGACCACTCTGATCTTCTAGGGGACCAATTTTGTCCCTTACAATCCATTTACTCTTAATATACTTGTAGAAACCCTTCAGCTTTACCTTCATATTATCTGCCAAAGCCACCTCATGTCTTTTTTTCTTCCTGATTTCCTTCTTTAGTATTTTCTTACATTTTCTATACTCTTCAAGTAACTCATTTGTTCTTTGTTGCCTATACAGGAAAACAGATTATCTGAACGGTGGCCGATTAGGAAAAGGGGAGGTGCAATGAGACCTGGGTGTCATTGTACGCCAGTCATTGAAGGTGGGCATGCAGGTACAGCAGGCGGTGAAAAGGACAAATGGCATGTTGGCATTCATAGCAAAAGGATTTGAGTACAGGAGCAGGGAGGTTCTACTGCAGTTGTACAAGGCCTTGGTGAGACTGCACCGAGAATATTGTGTGCAGTTTTGGTCCCCTAATCTGAGGAAAGACATTCTTGCCATACAGGGAGTACAGAGAAGGTTCACCAGATTGATTCCTGGGATGACAGGACTTTCATATTAAGAAAGAGTGGATCGTCTAGCCTTATACTCACTGGAATTCACAGTGGTGAATCTGTGGAATTCACTGCCACAGGAAACAGTTGAGTCTGGTTCATTGACTATATTTAAGAGGAAGTTAGATATGGCCCTTGCGGCTAAAGGGATCAGGGGGCATGGAGAGAAAGCAGGTACAGGGTTCTGAGTTGGATGATCAGCCATGATCATACTGAATGGCGGTGCAGGCTCAAAGGGCCGAATGACCTACTCCTGCACTTATGTTTCTTTGTTTCTATACCTGCTATACACTTCTCCCTTTTTCTTAACCAGATCCCCAATATCCATTGAAAAGCAAGGTTCCCTATGCCTGTTAACTTTGCCTTTAATCCTGGCAGGAATGTGCAAACTCTGCACTCTCAAAATTTCACCTTTGAACTTACTGAACACATCCTTGCCAGTAAAAAAAAACTTTTCCCTATCCACTCTTCCTAGATCCTTTTTCATTTCCACAAAATTGGCCCTTCTCCAATTTAGAACCTCAACTCGAGGACCAGACCCATCCTTATCCGTAATGAACTTGAAACTAATAACATTATGGTCACTGGACCCAAAATGTTCGCCTACACATACTTCTGTCACCTGACTGTCGGGTTTCCTAATAGGAGATCAAGTATTGCATCCTCTCTCATAGGTACCTCTATATATTGATATAGAAAATTTTCCTGAAAACATTTCACAAACTCCAAGCCATCTAGCCCTATTACAGGTTGGGAGTCACAGTCAATATGTGGAAAGTTAAAATCCCCTACTATTACAACTTCCTGTTTCTTGCATCGGTCTACTATCTTTATACAGGTTTGCTCCTCCAATTCTCTCTGACTATTGGGCGGTCTATAATACACCCCTATTAGTGTGGTCACACCTTTCCCGTTCCTCAGCTCCACCCATATGACCTCTGTAGACAAGCCCTCCGGGCTGTCCTGTCTAAGCACAGCTGTGATATTTTCCCTGACTAGTAATGCCACTCCTCCCCATTTCATCACTCCCCCTCTATCACGTCTGAAACAATGAATATTTCTATCATGTATAAACCTTAGGTGGGAGGTTATCTTTTTGTATTAATGTATTAAAAATAAATTATAAATTCTACCAATGGAACCTCTTACTAAAGGATTCCTATTCAAAATAGTATCCAACAAATCAAATTCTTGTATATATGGAAACTTAGATAATTATTTTTGAAAAAAATTTCCAACCTGAAGATATTGCAGAAAGTGTGTATGAGAGAGAATATTTGCTAATTAACTCTTCAAAAGTCATCAATCAACCATCACAAAATAAATGAAAATAAAAATAAATAAATGCAAAAATACAGATACCCTTAATCACTAAAAATTAAACAACATTTGGAGAGAGAACTTAATATGACCTTTGTTAATGAAGATGGTCAATTCTTCTTTGATATGTGCCAATCAGTGTTTAATTCAATTTAAAATTGTTCACTGTTACTATTTAACAAAGGAGAGACTATCAAAAATATTTCCTAACATAGAAAATTATTGTGATAAGTATAAAACTGAAGTAGCCACTTTTTCACATATGTTCTGGTCATGTTCTTCATCAAAATCTTTTTTAGAAATCTTTATTCTCTACAATTTCTAAAGCTCTGAAAATTAATTTACAACCTAATGTACAAACCTTTGATTTCTGTCTATACATGCAGTCCTCGTATGACCTTTATCCTCCTCCACCTCACTATCCGCTCTAACACTCTGGTTCCCCTCCCTCTGCAAATCTTTTTTATCCCCCCCCCCCCCCGAGCAGCACTGGCAAATCTATCCGCAAGAATGTTAGTCCCCCTCCAGTTCAGGGGCAAACCGTCCCGTCGGAACAGGTCCCAACTTCCCGGGAACAAAGCCCAATTGTCCAGAAACATGAAGCCCTCCCTCCTGCACCATCTCCTTAGCCACGTATTTAGCTGCACTCCCCGCACATTTATATTTACAGGGACTTTACTCCTGACGCCGGTTACAGGGACCCGACCCGTTTACAGACCCGGAGCGGAACCGGAGCAGATTCTCAGCCACTGGTTTTCATCCCAAGTCCAGAAGAGAGGATAAAGTTTCCCCGTGAATTTATTCCCAGTGAAGGTGTGGAGATGGGACTTGGTCTCCGCGTTGTAAAATGAAACTGTCCCAGACTCGTAACTGAGATAAACTCCCACCCTCCCGGGGATGGGACCGGCAGCGAGACTGGACTCGGGGGAGAGGAACACGTCACAATCCCGATGTAACTCGTCACCAAACCGCCCGATGACCCAGAATCCGGTCTCCGGACTCAGTCTGAACCGTCCCTTCCTCTTCACAGACTCTGCGGCGACTCCCAGCCACCAGCTCCCAATCCCCGTCACCTCCACCTCCCAGTAATGTCTCCCCGATGTGAATCCCTCCGATCCCAGCACACAAGGCCAGTCTGTGAATCTCTTCCCGGTGTCAGGGAGATTCCTCCAGTTCCGGGTCAATCTCACACTCTTCCGATCCTCAGACACCTCGAGCTGCGGATACGCCGTTTCCACATCCAGGGTGACAGAGACTGGGGGGAGAAGCAGAGAATTAGAGAGTCCCCGGGGATCGGGGGGGAGACTCGGACAGCGCGGCCCCGGGGATAGGGGGGGAGACTCGGGCAGCGCGGCCCCGGGGATCGGGGGGGGGGGGGGGAGACTCGGGCAGCGCGGCCCCGGAGATCGGGGGGAGACTCGGGCAGCGCGGCCCCGGGGATCGGGGAGAGACTCGGGCAGCGCGGCCCCGGGGATCGGGGGGAGACTCGGGCAGCGCGGCCCCGGGGATCGGGGAGGAGACTCGGACAGCGCGGCCCCGGGGATCGCGGGGAGACTCGGGACAGCGCGGCCCCGGGGATCGGGGAGGAGACTCGGGCAGCGCGGCCCCGGGGATCGGGGAGGAGACTCGGGCAGCGCGGCCCCGGGGATCGGGGGGAGACTCGGACAGCGCGGCCCCGGGGATCGGGGGGAGACTCGGACAGCGCGGCCCCGGGGATCGGGGAGGAAACTCGGGCAGCGCGGCCCCGGGGATCGGGGAGGAGACTCGGGCAGCGCGGCCCCGGGGACCGGGGGGAGACTCGGATGGACAACTAAGGGTTTTCCGCTGGACGGAGAGCAGAGAGACCCCTGGCCCTTGACTCCTCAGACAGGGGAAACATCCTCCCTCACTCCTGCCTGTTGACCTCTGAAAGAATTTTGCGTTTCCATGAGATCTCCTCTCATTCTTCGAAACAGGGAACAGAGAACATAGAGCAGTACAGCACAGGAACAGGCCCTTCATACAATGTTCACTTTCATTTGTGAGTGTGAAGTGGGGCAGTGTGATGGTTTGAGACAGTAAAGGAGGTGATAATGGGAACCAGTAGGGGACAGATGAATGGCAGATTGGACCAGGAAGGGGAGGGGTGGAAAGCGTGTGGGTGAACTGTGTGTGTAGAAGTAATGAGAAGCTGGAGGGGGCAAAGATGGCAGATGAGGATGACTTTGTCCCCTTTCCCGCAAACCCATCCCCCGCAGCCCCTCATTAGGACAGGGAATGAATTTGCAGGGATCCTTAAGCAACACAGGTCCTGATGAAGTGTTTCAGTCTGAACCGTGGACTGTTTACTCTTTTCCATAGAAACTTCCCGGCCTGCTGTTCCCCCAACAATTTGTGTGTGTTACTCTGCTTTAAATATACTCAATTATTTGGCCTCCACAGCTGCCTGTGGCAGATTCACTATCCTGTGGATAAAGGAATTCCTCCTCATCTCTGTCCTAAATGGACGTCCCTATAGTCGGAGGCTGTGCTTACCGTTCTCGACCCCCCCACATCCTCCCAACATCAACTCCCTCCAGACAGGTGTCAGAGAGATCTGGCGAGACCCTTCATCAGGACCTGTGTAGCTTGGATTACCAGCATCTGCAGATTTTCTCCTGTTTGATTTTTAAAGCAGAAGTTAATAAGTAAACTTCTTGATCAATCAGAGTCTCAAAAGTTATGGGAAGGAGGCAGGAGAATAAGATTGAGAGTGATAATAAATCAGCTATTCTGCTAAACTCCGGTGAGTACAGGCCCAGAACCATCAAACACTCCTCATATGTTAACTCTTTCATTTCCGGAATTATTCTTGTGTATCTTCTGGACCCCCTCCAATGCCAGTACATGTTTTCCGATAGAAGGGACCCAAAACTGCTCACAATACTCCAAGTGTGGTCTGACCAATGCCTTATAAAACCTCAGAATTACATCCTTGCTCTTGTACTCTAATCCTCTCGAAATGAAAGCAAACATTGAGTTTGCCAATCTTACCACTGACACAAACTGCAAGTTAACCTTCAGGGAATCCTGCACAAGGACACCCATGTCCCTTTGCACCTCTGATTTTTGAATTTCGCCTTGTTTACAGAATTGTCTATGCCTTTATTCCTTCAACCAAAGTCGTACCTGCCTAAGATTGTACCTGTCAAACTCTACCTGTGCTACAAGATCCTTATTACGTATATTGGTGCATTCAAATAAGACCATAAGACAAAGCAGCAGCAGCCGGCCATTCGGCCCTTCGAATCTGCTCCACCATTTTATCATGAGCTGATCCATTCTCCCATTTAGTCCCACTCTCCCACCTTCTCACCATGACCTTTGATGCCCTGGCTACTCACATACCTATCAATCTCTGTCTTAAATACACCCAATGACCTGGCCTCCACTGCCACAAGAAATTCACAGATTCACCACACTCTGGCTAAAAAAATTTCTTCGCATCTCCGTTCTGAATGGTCGCCCTTCAATCCCTAATTCATGCTCTCTCGTACTAGACTCCCCCACCATGGGAAACAACTTTGCCACATCCACTCTGTCCATGCCTTTTAACATTCAAAATGTTTCTGTGAGGTTCCCCCTCATTCTTCTAAACTCCAAGGAGTACAGTCCAAGAGCGGTCAAATATTCCTCATATGTTAACCCTCTCATTCCCGGAATCATTCTAGTGAATCTTCGCTGAACCCTCTCCAATGTCAGAACATCCTTTCTTTAATAAGGAGCCCAAAACTGCACACAGTATTCCAAGTGAGGTCTTACCAGTTCCTTATAGAGCCTCAACCTCACATCCCTGCTCTTATACTCTATTCCTCTAGAAATGAATGCCAACATTGCATTCGCCTTCTTCACCACCGACTCAACCTGGAGGTTAACCTTCAGGGTATCCTGCACGAGCACTCCCAAGTCCCATTGCATCTCAGGACTTTGAATTCTCTCTCCATTCAAATAATAGTCTGCCCGTTTATTTCTTCTACCAACGTGCATGACCATACACTTTTCAACATTGTATTTCATTTGCCACTTCTTTGACCATTCTCCTAAACTATCCAAGTCTTTCTGCAGACTCTCTGTTTCCTCAGCACTACTGGCCCCTCCACTTATCCTTGTATCATCAGCAAACTTAGCCACAAAGCCATCTGTTCCATAATCCAAACCGTTGATATACAACGTAAAAAGAAGCGGCCCCAACACGGACCCCTGTGGAACACCACTGGTAACTGGCAGACAACCAGAATGTGATCCCTTTATTCCCACTTTCGGTTTCCTGCCGATCAGCCAACGCTGTATCCACAAATGTAAATTTCCCGTATTTCCATGGGCTCTTATCTTGTTTAGCAGCCTCATGTGCGACACCTTGTCAATGGCCTTCTGAAAATCCAAATACACAACATCCAGAACATCTCCCTTGTCTAGCCTACTTGTAATTACCTCAAAAAATTTCAATGGGTTTGTCAGGCAGGATTTTCCTTTAAGGAAACCATGCTGAGTTTGGCCTATCTTGTCATATGCCTCCAGGTACTCCGTAACCTCATCCTTGACAATTGACTCCAGAATCTTCCCAACCATTTCTCAAGCTAACAGGTCTATAATTCACTTTTTGCTTCCTTGCCCCCTTCTTAAATACCAGAGTGGCATTTGCAATCTTCCACTCCTCCGGAACCATTGCCAGAGTCTATTGACTTTTGAAAGATCATTGCTAATGCCTCCGCGATCTCCACAGCTACTTCCTTCAAAACACAAGGGTGCATTCCATCTGGTCCTGGAGATTTATCTACCCTGAGACTATTCAGCTTCCTGAGTACTTTCTCTGTCGTAATTGTGACTGCTGTTACGTACCCGTGACAGTGGTACCCTTGTCACGTGACTGGGGTTGAAGTTATACTGGACATGAGGTAATGGTCTTGTGATGGTGGAGTGATGTCATTTTCCCGCCAGTAGAGGTCATGTGACAGTTTTTTTTACAGGATATAAAAGGAAGACCCACCCTGTCAGGTGGGGCAGTTCGTGGCGGGATTTGCCAAGCTGACTTCATGTCCCTGCGTGATTTAATGTGATGACGCAGTTTAGTTGAAAAATGACGTTTTATATAATGCCTAAAGTTTAAAAGTTCATTGCCAACGGTTTCTTTGCTGTGGAGAGTGAAGATAAAATTTTGGAAGAAAAAAATCGAGGAGAATCGATTTTCGACGGTGGAAAGTTCGACCTTGTTTGATCCTCATTCGGAAGGATTTCGTTGACTGTTCTCGTGTTAATCTCCGCTGGGAATAGCGGGAGATTGAGGACAGAGTGTGGAAGAAAGGTCAGTGCTTTAAGCCGTTATATTTTATAAAATTCTTCGTGGGAAAGTTCGACGCCGGGGAATCGTAGGACAACGACGTGGAAGAGAATTTAAATCGCCTTAAAAAGTCTCTCCTTTTAAAAGGACTGTGAGCTTTTGAACTTTCGGCATACCGCTTTAAAGAACTGTTTTTTTTTTCAATACCGCTTTAAGAACTGTTTGAACATGCAACGCTATTAAGAACGGTGAATCTGCCGTACAGCAGCTAAGTTCCGGTTACGTTTGAGTTTGTTTACTTTTGAGGGTGTTTGTTTTCAGACTGATGCAAATACTCATTCAGTTCCTCAGCCATCTCCTTATCTCCCATTACATTTTCTCCAGCATCATTTTCTATCTGTCCTATATTCACTCTCTCCCGTTTTTATTCTGTATATACTTGAAAAAGCTTTTAGTATCTTCTTTGATATTATTTGCTAGCTTCCTTTTATAGTTCATCTTTTCCCTCTTAATGGTCTTCTTAGTTTCCTTTTGTAAGCTTTTAAAAACTTCCCAATCCTCTGTCTGCCCACTAATTTTTGTTTCCTTGAATGCCCTCTCCTTTGCTTTTACTTTGGCTTTCACTTCTCTTGTCAGCCACGGTCGCAACATTTATCCATTCGAAAACTTCTTCTTTTTTGGAATATATCTGTGTTGCACCTTCCTCACTTCTCGCATAAACTCCAGCCACTGCTGCTCTGCCGTCCTCCCGCTAGTGTCCCTTTCCAGTCAAATTTGGCCAGTTCCTCTCTCATGCCACTGTAATTTCCTTTACTCCACTGAAATACCGACACATCAGATTTCGGCTTCTCTTTCTCAAATTTCACAGTGAACTCAATCATGTTACGATCACTGCCTTCTAACCGTTCCTTCACCTCAATCTCTCTAATCACCTCTGCGTCATTACACAATATCCAATCCAGTACCTCTGATCTCCTAGTGGGCTCAACAACAAGCTGTTCTGAAAAGCCATCTCGTAGACGTTCTACAAATTCTCTCTCTTGAGATCCAGTGTCGACCTGATTTTCCCACAATTATCATAACACTGCCCTTCTGGCAAGCCTTTTCTATTTCCTGTTGTAATTTGTAGTCCACCTCACTGCAGCTGTTTGGAGGCCTGTAGATAACTGCCATCAGAGTCCTTTTACCTCTGCGATTTCTTAGCTCAACCCAGAAAGATTCTGCACCTTCCGATCCTTTGTCACCTCTTTCTAATGATTAAATATCATCTTACCAATAAAGCCACGCCACCCCCTCTGCCTACCTGCCTATCCTTCCGATACACCGTGTATCCTTGGACGTTCAGCTCTCAGAGACATGCGTCCTTTAGCCATGTCTCAGTGATGGCCACAAAATTATACCTGCAAATCTGTAGCTGTAGACAAGATCATCCACCTTATTCCTTATGCTGTGTGTATTTAAGTATAACACCTTAAGTTCAGTATTTGGTACTTTTTGTTTTGATTGCACTGCAACTCATCCCAGTTGCTGCAAATTTGCCCATCACCTGCCTGTCCTTCCTGACATCTTTACTGCTCACTATCTTAGATTTATTATTTATTTACTAGTTTTCCCCCTCCTCCACTCTATCATTCCGGTTTACCATCCCCCTGCCAAATTAGTTTAAACCCTCCCTAACGGCTCTATTGAACATCCCCGCTATGATAAGCAGTAGGTCATCAAGCTGCAGCTCCAGATCCCTAACACGGTCTCCGAGGAGCTGAATCTCGGTTCACCTGGTGCAGATGTGGCTATCAGAGAGGCTGGAGGTCTCCCAGGATTCCCACATCTGACACCCTGAACAAAGCACTAACCCTGCAGACATGCTACCTAATTCTACAGGAATGAAACAAAGAAAGATAGGTCTACTCACCCACTTACTTCGCCAAGCACACGAACTTTTTAAACCGTTAGCTAATGTGCCCTGCTGTTCCCCCGTCCGTCCAGGCCGATTTGCCAAGTGGAGAAAAAGAGTCGGTGCCTCGCTCTCGCCTCTTCCCGTTACCGCCTAAGCCCGTTGAGCCAAAGCCCTACACTCTGCTGCCACCCACTCCGCTGCCCGCTGTATAGGGTGGTCATCTTTTTAAACTCTCCGCACTGTCCTGCGCAGTCTCGCCGTTCTTGTACGCGAAGTTTTTTTAAAAAACTGCCTTCCTTCAGAATTTAGCTCCCACGCCACCCTTCTTGTCCCAATCTAAAAAACACCTTCAGTCCTGTATTCATCAGCCTATTCCACACTGTCCACATGAACTTAAACAAGGCCTTTGATGTCGATGATAGAACACACTTGGAGTATTGTCTGCATTTCCGGTTCCCGAATCTGGGGAGGATGTCATTACACTGGACAGGAGGCTTCAGGAGGATGTTACCAGGACTGGGGGCTTGGGTTAAAAGCAGAGAGTGGATAAGCTTGGTCTATTCAGCTGTAGTGTAGGATGTTCAGGTATGACCCCTTATCGAGGTAAATAATTCATAAGGAGCTTAAATAACGTTTCTTTTTCCAAGAAATGGGAGTACAGAACCAGAGGCCTCAGATTGAATGTGAGACGGGAAATTTTTCTGAGTGGTCTATCGGGTAATATTCTCATAGAGAGGGAGGTAGGTAAATTGAATATGCCCTCAAACACTGAAGAAAAAGATAAAAATAAAATATTTTAAAATAAATTTGGGCAGGTACACAGATGGGAAATGGTTAGAGGGATGGGGGGGGGGCAAACACACACAAATGGGCCGTGCTCAAGAAGACATCTTAGTCTTGCAGATTGATGAAGTGGGCCGTGAGTTCAACATCCATCAAACCCTCCCAGATCATCCTCCTGAGGAATCTCACCCCGGAGTCTGTCTGTGAAGTGTTGATGTGACGTCACGTCAGAGGGCAGCTCAGTGCCACAGAACAGACAGACTGGGTAAGGATGGCAGATTTCAACCCTAAATGGGAATTTGTGCCTATTTCTGTGGCCGTGTGTCACACTCTGATAGTATATCTGTGTGTGTGTGTGTGTTTTGATTGTGGTAAATATTCATGTGGTGTGTATACACATTAAAGGAGGCTGTACTCATTGAAGAATTTGTATGTTGCAGTGTGTCATCACATGTCTGGTGTATGTTGACAATGTGTCACACGTGATGAGTTGTTTAAATGAATAAATGATTGTCTCTGAAGAGATTGGTTTCCAGGTTACTGAGGGAAATAACAATGTACATTTCTCAGGCTCTGACTACAATCTGCCAGTCCTTCCTGTGTATGTGTGTGAGGGAGCTTTGCCATGCCGGTTATGCTGTGTGTGCTTCTCCCGAGATGAAATCTTGACCCATGTCAATGCTTGTTGGTGTGTCCAAGCTCATTCTCACAATGCTTCAATGTTGTGGTCTGATCACCATAAGACATAGGAGCAGAATTAGGCCATCTGCCTATCGAGTCTGCTCCGCCATTCAATCATGGCTGATCCTTTTTTCCCTCCTCAGCCCCACTACCTGGTCTTCTCTCCGTAACCTTTGATGCTGTGTCCAATCTAGAACCTATCAAACTCTGCCTTAAATACACACAACAAGTTCCACAAATTCACCAGCCGCTGGCTCAAATTTCTCCGCGTCTGTTTTAAATAGACCCCCCTCTATCTTGAGGCTGTGTCCTCTTGTCCTAAACTCCCCACCATGGGAAACATCCTTTCCGCATCTACTCTGTCTAGGACTTTCAACATTCAAAAGGTTTCAATGAGATCCCCCCTCATCTTTCTAAATTCCAGCGAGTACAGACACAGAGCTATCAAACGTTCCTCGTATGAGAACCCTTTCATTCCTGGAATCATCCTTATGAAATGAACCTTCTGCAATGCCAGCACATCTTTTCTTAGATGAGGACCCCAAGTTCACAATACTCAAGGTAAGGCCTCACCAGTGCCTTATAAAGCCTCAGCATCACATCCCTGCTCTTGAATTGAATGCAAACGTTGGATTTGCCTTCCTCACCACTGACTCTACCTGCAAGTTAACCTTTAGCGTGTTCTGCAGAATGACTGCTAAGTCCATCTTCCACTCAGATTTTTGGGTTTTCTCCGCATTTGAAAAAAAAGAATCTGCACATTATTTCTACGACCACAGTGCATGGCCATGCATTTTCCAACACTTGCCACTTTCCTTCCCATTCTCCTCATTCAAGTCCTTGTCCAGCCTAACTGTTTCCTCAACACTACCGGCCCCTCCACCAATCTTCGTATCATCTGCAAACTTGGAAACAAAGCCATCTACTCTAGGACAAGAGGGTATGAATTCAGGATTGAAGGACGACCTTTTAGAACTGAGATGTGGAGAAATTACTTTAGTCAGTGTGCGGAAAATTTGTGTAATTTGTTGACACAACTGGCTGTTAAGGCCAAGTTATATTTAAGGCAGAGATAGATAGGTTCTTGATTAGCCAGGGCATCGGGGATGACCGGAAGAATTGGATCTTCCCATGACTGAATGTTGGAGCAGAGTTTATGGGCCAAATGGCCTACTTCTGCTCCTATATCTTATGGTCTATTCCGTCAGCTAAATCTTGATATACAGCATAAAATCAAGGTGTCCTAACACTGACCCCTGTGGAATCCGAGTCACGGCAGCCAACCACAAAATGATCCCTTTCATTCGCTGTTTCCTACTAATCAGCCAATGTTCTAACCATGCCTGTAACTTTTCTGTAATACCCTGGCCTCTTAACCTGGTTACCACCTTCATGTGTGGCACCTTGTCAAAGGCCTTCTGAGATTCCAAATATACAACATCCACTGCATCCCCTTTATCTATTCTGGTTGTAATCTCCTCAAAGAATCCCAACAGGTTTGTCAGGCAGGATATTCCCTTAACGAAGCACTGCTGACTTGTCCTATCTTGTCCAATGTCACCAAGTAATCCGAGACATCCCTGACCCTGGCACCTAGGAGGCAACATACACGTTCATAGATTCTCCTGTCTGTTCCCCGAACGATTGAGTCCCCTATCACTACTGCTCCCTCTTCTCCCTCTAACAACAGTGAGAGTTGTGGTTCCAGAAGTGGGAAGACCTGTGTCAGTCAGAGTCTGCACTCACAGCACACGAAGGACTTGTGTATTTCCCTGACAATCCCGGTAACCACACTGATACCTGCTTTTATTCCCTACAATATCATCAAGTCAGTATTAAATTCCCAGCTCCTGTGGTAGGATTCAAATTCATGTCTTGGCGTGTGAGTACAGTGTGTCTGGGATCAGGACACAGTGGTTCATCTACCAGTCCCATGTATTGGTTGTATTGTGACCCTGTGCTGGTGTGTTCAGGGGTCTGACATCTCCAGCTGACCAAGTGACAGTGATGCCTCCCAGTCGGTGGGGTTGATGTGGAATAAATTTCAGTTCCCCTTCAGCCCAGTATTACAGACAATCTTTGCTTCAGATTATAACTTAATTGTGTCTCATAAACAAGGAAAAATGAATCTTTGTAAGTTTTACCTCGGTTAATGGCATCAAGTGTTTCTCTCAGCACTGTGTTCAACAAATGGAGGTGATTGAATTTTTCAAACGGTAAGGCCTCATCTGTCAGTGACAATTCCTGGACATCGTCACTGATTCTGTAAATATTAAACTGCTGGTGATAAACTGGAATTTTGAAGTATTTTACAAATCCATACAGGGTTTCAGTAAAGACCATGTCCTACCTCCTGTTTCGATGAGCTTCCTCCTGAAATAAATAAAAGCACAAATCTGATTAGACTTGGACTTAATGTCCACATCCTGAATTTCATCCAAATCATTACAAGGTGTTGAAAATTCCCACTCCCACAGTCACAAACACACACCAGCAATACAGAACCATGGGGGAAATTACAGGGAAAGTTTCTGAAAGTTAGACCATTACTGAGAGGATGAAACTGACAGGAAAGACAGGATAGTCTGTGCATTTTCATCTGGATATGACGTCAGAATGATAAAATTGAACAATTTAAGATTAGTGATGGATTTGATTGCGTGAAGGTGGAAAAAGTACCTCATTATGGCGAACTCGAGAGGACACAGGTGCTTGGAAGTAGTACGGAGGAGATGTCGGGTAAGTATTTTGGAATGGGTGGAATGAGCTGCCGGCAACGAAGGTGGAGGCGGATGCCATAGGGTCTCTCACAAGACTCCTACACAGGTACATGGAGCTTAGAAAAATAGAGAGCTATGGCTAACTCGAGGTAATTTCTAAAGTCAGTAGATGTTCGGCACAGCACTGTGGGCCAAAGAGACTGTATTGTGCTGTAGGTTTTCTTTGTTTCTATGTTTCTATTTATGGGGAGACCTTCAGTCAAAGATAAAATGCCAGGTGGTTTTTAATAAATCCCTCAATAAATTTAGTGAGGAGGATGTGGAACTCAGTGCCACAGGAGTGGCTGAAATGGAACAGCAGAGACTGACTGTAATGGGAAAGGCAGGATAAACACGTGAGGGACTAGGGAGTTCGGGGCACTGTTGCTGGGTGTGGTGAGTAAGTGGCCGGAGGATTGTGCCGAGGGTAATTGGTAGGAGAAGATGGACCAAATGGCCTGCTCATGACGGAGAATGGGGCACAATCCCATGTAAAACTTATCCGAAAAAACGAGACAGTGAAAGTTTCTGTAATCTGATGGAAACCAGATATGGAGGATAAGTCTGATGTGTGGGTCACATTCTTTGTTGTCCCTGATTGACAGAGAGACCCTCACACCCACCGCATCAGACTCACTCACAGCCTGTGACTGGAACTGGGTGTTAATGGAGTTTTAGAGGATATTTAATGTGATAATTCAGGACACAATCAGCAGCTCTGTGTTATGATCAGAGTAAGTCATTTCAGAGAAGATTGCATTCTGTCCTGGGATGTACAGAAGTTGTGGAGTCCAGTTTTGGGACAACAACCCTGAATAGATGCATCAATTGTCTGGAGAGAAAGTTTACTGCCATTTGTAAATGCTGCGTGTAGGTGCAACACGTCTGTTTTCTTTCTGCATTGTATCTTTGACTGATACGTTGCAGAATAATTTACGATTAATTATGCTGAAACTTCATCGTTTAAATATTGTATGTTGCTGATAAAGGATCGAATATCTGTCTCCGACTTTTTAGAATGTCATTAGCGGAGTGATTGGAGGTTCGTCATGCAAGGAGAACACTCTGTGTGACGACACCAGCAACGGCAATTGATTTGTTAGAATTGGCCGCTGTGCTGTGTTTATCTCAAATATACCACTGTTCATTTAGTGCCCTTTGACAGGAACAAATTGAAATAGAATCCCTCACCGTGAGAAATATCACACTGTCTTTTTGATCCATCTCTTCCTTTAACTTTGAGATTTCCTCCTGAATAAACCATATATTCTCTTGAATCTTAAGAAGATTTTTCTCCATTTGAGTTAGAATCCTCTCCTCTTCCGTCCTGAGATCCCTGAGTAAGCTCTGCTCTTTCTCAGTGATAATCTGGTGCAGTTCAGCAATCTGGGATGTGATGTGGGTCTGAACACTGTGTGACTGTTCCTGTCAAATGAAAGGTGAAGATTAGTTTACTGCATTGCTGTGTTGTATTTCCTTATGACATTAAGGACCATTGGGGTCCATACTACATCAGAGACATTCCCGTCAACCCCATTCCCTCACGTTTTCCTGAAACCTGTTCTCCCACGTTAACCCATTAATTGCCACCTGATTCACATACACCCTCCACCACCTTCATAGGGTTAATTGTAGTTAACCATTCATCCGGCATGTCGTTGGGATGTGTCCGAGTCTCTCGTGGTCACAGGGAGAGCATGCAAACTCCACACAGACAGCAGCAGAGGTCAGGATCGAACCCAGGTCACTGGAGCTGCGATACTCGGCTACTCTGCATTAAATGGAGCAAAACTCGAGAGTAATATCAGAAATTCCGCTCAGGAAGCCTCACCCGAACTCCGGAAATCTTCTCTTTCTGTTGCTGCTCCTTTTCCTGGAAGTCTGATATCTTTTTTGTGAGAGTGTCTAAGGAAGATTTTAGCTGATCCTGGAAGTCAGAGAGCGAAGGAAAAAGAAAAAAAAAGATGGATTAAAAGAAACAGGTGATCACCCCGATTATCACACAAAATGCTGGAGGAACTCAGTGAGTCAGGCAGCATCTATTCAGGGGAAATAAACAGTCGGTGTTTCGGGATGAGACCCTTCATCAGGACTGGGAAGGAATGGGACAGAAGCCAGAATAAAAAGGTTGGGGATGAGAACCAGCTGACAGGTGACGGGTGAGACAACGTGAGGGGGAACGTGGGGGAGGGTGATGAAGTGAGAAGCTGAGAGGGGACAGGTGGAAGAGGTAAAGGGCTGGAGAAGAAGGAATCTGATACGAAAGGACAATCGATCATGTTAGAAACGGGAGGAATGCAACTGATGGGGTCCTGCGTGATGACGAGGGAGGAGGTGTAGGAATCAGATGTTGCAATTGTCCCGCTCGCAGGCATCAGTGACAGGAGGGAGATCAGTGGAGAGGATCTGGTGGATAAGGGAGTTATGTAGACAGCGATCCCTACAGATCCTGGAGACTTGTGTGGAGGGAGTGGAGGGGGGGGGGGAGGGTGTTGGAGGGAAAGATGTGCTTGGTGGTGGAATCCCTTTGGGGATGGGGAACATTGCGGAAAACAATATGTTGGTTATGGAGGATGGAGTGAGTATCGATTCCGGGTTAGTTTTACCTTGTAGATTTTAACAGCTTCTTTAATCGGCTTGAAGCTGTGCTCTCTGTGTTCCTGCGCGTCTCTACAGATCAGACAGATCAGTGTCTTGTCCGTTTCACAAAACAGCTTCAGTTCTTCCTCATGTTCCTCGCAGTTAAGTTTATTTTCCTTCCCTTTCGGATTCATGCTTAGATTCCGAACTTTTTGTGTCAGATTTGCTAAGGCCCGACTGGCCCTGATGGTGCGGTCAGCAAACACCTCTCTACATTCCGGGCAGGAGTTTCTCTCCTCCCTTTCCCAACACTGTGTGATACAAGAGCGACAGAAGTTGTGTCCACACTCCAGTGATACCGGATCGGTGAAGAAATCCAGGCAGACGGGACAAATTACCTCCTCGCTCAAACTCTCGATCTCTCCTTTCGAAGCCATGTTAACTCCCGGCACTTCCTGATTCAGAATGCTTTCACTTTCGGAGAGCGGCTGATCCCCTGCAGTACCGCGATTGTCCACTACGCGCGCTGCAGACTCGGGGAATGAACATTATGTTGCTGTCTGAGGGAGGAATTGTATCTATATCAGGGAGGGATCAGAAACAGATTAAGCATGTCGGAACAGTCTCAGGGAATGAACATTCTGCTGCTGGATGTGTTCAATGGGAAGTAATAGTGGTAATTTCCATCGCAGGGTGAGATCAGCAACACATTAAACAGATCAGAACAGAAATGAAAACTCGGCCACGGACTGCCTGAGCCCGGCTCCGAAAGGAGCGGCGTTGGGCCTGGGGTTTGCAACCTCGTCCCGAAAAGTGGCAGTGCACAGAAATGTCAAATGAACCTCCAAAGGCCTCATCCCTGAGATCGGAAGGACCTTCCCCTGGAAGACGATTGAAGTTGTGCGGAGAAAGGAGAAGCCACAGGGCCGGTAACCTTCGCCCTGGACAGGGGACTCTGACGAGCTGCTGTTGACGGCCTGTGTCCCGGTAGGCGTGATGGGCTAAAGAAGAAGCAGAACAGAAATGAAGCCGGAGAGAAGAGCCTGGTTCAGTCTGAGGCAGGACTGAAGGGGACAAGTTCGAACAGAGAGGCACAAGAGACTGCAGATGCTGGAATCTCGAGTAACAAACTCGAGGGACTGAGCGGGTCAGGCAGCATCTGTGGAGAGAAATGTAAAATCGACTTTCAGGTTGAGGTCCTTCAGCTGGACTGTCTCAAACCGAAATCTCGATTGCCATTTCCCTCAGATGCTGCCTGACCCGTTGAGTTCCTCCAGCAGCTCGTTTTTTTCTCTCTCTCGCACTGTAAAGAGAGTCAGACTGGGGTGTAAAACCGGGGTTAACTAACTACTTAAAACAACTATTAAATTAATTCATGCCAAGAAAGTGGACATAGCAAGAGAATATTGTGCTGTGACAAGACAGATGCTGTGGCTGCAGGGGAAAGTACAGGACTGGACATGACACGTCACAGGGTGGAAAAGATTATTTTGGTCGGTGAAGTCCTGAAGAAACTTTCTGATTTTACCCATGTCTGTCCCAGCTCCAGTGAAAGGCCAGTTTCCACAATTCTGGACAGAGCCCAGACGTTGATGTTTTTTTAAATTAAAATAAACATTATTTGCCATGAAATATTCACAGGGATAAACCGTGCAATGTCTTTACCCGAGGATCAGTGAGCCTTCTGTCACGCAGCTGCTGTGGCACAGGCCCTTGCATCTTTCTCCACAGATCTTCGCCAGCCCACAGTCCGCGAAGAGGTGAGTGACCGTCTCGTCTCCACTGCAGTAATCTCGGGGCAGCGCACTGTGGGAGTGATCTCCGGGCATGCAACAAGGATTAGACTGGGAGGGCCCCTCTCGTCTCCACTGCAGTAATCTCGGTGCAGCGCGCTGTGGGAGTGATCTCCGGGCATGCAGCAAGGATCAGACTGGGAGGGGCCCTCTCGTCTCCACTGCAGTAATCTCGGGGCAGCGCGCTGTGGGAGTGATCTCCGGGGATGCAGCAAGGATCAGACTAGGAGGGGCCCTCTCGTCTCCACTGCAGTAATCTCGGGGCAACGCGCTGTGGGAGTGATCTCCGGGCATGCAGCAAGGATCAGACTGGGAGGGGCCCTCTCGTCTCCACTGCAGTAATCTCGGGGCAGCGCGCTGTGGGAGTGATCTCCGGGCATGCAGCAAGGATCAGACTGGGAGGGGCCCTCTCGTCTCCACTGCAGTAATCTCGGGGCAACGCGCTGTGGGAGTGATCTCCGGGCATGCAGCAAGGATCGGACTGGGAGGGACCGTCTCGTCTCCACTGCAGTAATCTCGGGGCAGCGCGCTGTGGGAGTGATCTCCGGGCATGCAGCAAGGATCAGACTGGGAGGGGCCCTCTCGTCTCCACTGCAGTAATCTCGGGGCAGCGCGCTGTGGGAGTGATCCCCGGGCATGCAGCAAGGATCAGACTGGGAGGGGCCCTCTCGCAGTCAGACAGGCGAGGTCTTGGTGCCTGTTGGTGAGATCTGGTGATGAGGCATTCTGCCAGCTGGTCTGGACTGTCTGCTCAGGGAACCAGTACACTGTGTCCATCCAGTCCTTCTCCTGCAGTAACTGCAGGACATTCCATGCTGACCACTGTCTGGTGTTCTTGTGGTCAAAGCTGCTGGTCTGAAAGAACTGTCACCAATTTCATTAACACAAGGTTCACATGGAGAAGCTTCCTGACTGAGACAGGCACAGTCTCACAGGGTATTTACAGGGTAGGGGCAGGAATGATGTTTCTCCTCGTTGGGCAGTGGAACCCGGGATCACAGACTCAAAATCCGAGGTCATCTCAGTACTGATGACTGAATTGGGGAAATTTCCCCAACACAGTGTCGAGAGAATATTGTGCTGTGACAAGACAGATGCTGTGGGAGTGATCTCCGGGGATGCAGCAAGGATCAGACTAGGAGGGGCCCTCTCACCGGCAGCCAGGTAGGATTTGGCACGATGATAAAACTATTTCATCACCCCTTGATGAACTGACACAAGGTGTTGGATTCGGCCCAGTACATCCCGGGTGGATCCTCCCAACCACTGAGCACATCGACATGAAACCCTGTCGGAGTAGAGCAGCGTCCATCATCAGAGATGCTCACCACCCAGACCAGGCTCTTTTCTCGCCGCTGCAATCAGGGAGAAGGTACAAGAGCCTCAGGACTCGCACCAGGTTCAGGAACAGTTACTACCCCTCAAACATCAGGCTCAGGAACAACAGAGGGTAACAACACTCACTTACCGTCCATTGAGATGCTCCCACAACCAATCATCGTAACAAAATGAGTGAAATCGGAGGTGATTTGACTGGGTCTGATCGCATTGGGCCTGTCTCAGAATTAGAGAAGTAAAAGGGACAGACACAGGGACTGAGATGAGGAGAAATTTCCTCACCAGTTCAGCGAATCTTTGGAATTTCCTCCACAGGGTTTCTAAATTTGATAGACATATTCTGGGGCTCAGCGCTGATGGGGACATTGCAGGAAAGTGGTGCTGAGGTCAAAGGTCAGACATGGAGAGGTTTCAGATGAATTTTACAAGGATGATTCCAGGTATGAAAGGGACGTTTGATGGCCCTGGGTCTGTACTCGGTTGTATTCAAAAGGGTGAGGGGAATCTGTTAGAAAACTTTTGAATGTTAACAGGTAGACAGAGTAGATGTGGAAAGGATATTTCCCATGGTGTGAGAGTCTCGGACAAGAGGCACAGCCTCAGGACAGAGGGGCGCCCTTTCAAAACTGAGAGTCGGAGAAATGTCTTCAGACAAAGCGAGATGAATTTGTGGAATTTGTTGCCACATGCAGCTGTAGAGGCTACCTCGTCGGGTGTATTTAAGGCAGAGGTTGATAGGTTCTTGACTGGACATGACATTAAAAGGTTTCGGGGAGAAGGCCAGGAACTGGGATTGAGGAGGGAAAAAAAGGATCAGCTGTGATTGAATGGCGGAGCAGATTCGATCGGCCAGATGGCCTAATTCTGCCCCGATGTCTTATGGTCTTATAGTGTTATGTTCCGAGTGAAGGGCAGAACAGGCGCAAGGGGCCGAATAGCCACACCACCTCCTGTTTATTATTTCCTAAACCACGAGTTTACCTTTGTGCCTTGTTCTGCCCTGGTCTTCAGCCTGTCAGAATGCACAGGGGAGCGGTGAGAGCTCCGGAGATCCATCAGCAGCCGCTGCGGTTATTTCATGCTCTTGTTATTTATTGCTATTTATTTATATTTATAGTTTGTTGTCGTCTGCATACTGGCTGAGCCTTCACTGATCCAATTATAGTTACTAACCTGCAGATTTTCTCCTTATTTCCACAGAAAATGCTTCTTGGGGTTGTATGTAGTGACTTATCTGTACTCAGATAATAAAATTTACGTTGAACTTTGAGTTTTGGGGAACTTGCTTTGATTCTGAGAACAAAATGTGACTGACATCTCCAGCTCCTGGCAGCAGCCCGTCCTCAGACGCACTCACAGCCAATCAGTGGCAAAGCTGGGTGAGTCTTGTTTCTATTGGCTGAGGTGTGTCGGTGGGCGGGATGCTGAAAATCGGAGCGGTGTGGTTTGAAACGGAGAGCGAGTGGACCCGACGAGAAGCCGGAGATTGGGAGTTAAATTTCGGGTAAAGGTTGCAACACCGGCCGGGTGAATCCTTCTATGGCAGAGGTGAAGAGACTAGCGGAGATTCCATGAGATGTTTCAGCTGCACGGAGGGTGCCCGCTCTTTCCCCGGCGAGGATCGGGGCCTGTTGTCGGGAGTTACCTCTCAGGCCTGTCTCCGCTACTGGGAGTCCCGGATCTGACCCGCAGCGGCCGCCGACAGCTCTCCGGTGCTCTCATCGCGGCCCTGTGCAATCGGACGGGCTGAAGGCCAAGGTAGACCAAGCTGCAAAAGTAGTGCTTCGGAAAATAGGAAACAGGAGTAGGCGTGGCCATTCGGCCCCTTGCGCCATTTCGGCACTTCACTCAGAACCTGGCTGATATTTGACCTCAGCGACACTTTCCTGCAACATTCCCATCTTCGCTCAGCCCTTCAATATGACTTTTGAATTTAGAAAACTTGTGGGAAAAATCCAAAGATTCGCCGCACTCCTCATCTAAGTCCTGTCAGCTGACATCGGATTCTGAGTCTGTGACCCCTTATTCAACACCCAGTGAGGAAAAATGTCATTGCTGCCCCCACTCTGTTAATACCCTGTGAGACTGTGTCTGTCTCAGTCAGACCACTTGTTACTTCTCTAATTTTGAGACAGACCCAGTCAGTGTAATCTGTCTGAGGACACTACCGCACCCCGCAAATCAATCTCTGAAACCTTCTCTTCATTCCCTTCATCCCACAGGCTGACTCCGGGAGGGAGACCAGACCTGTGCACAGTGCTCCATGTACGCTCTCACCAGGACCCCATATACCTTCAGAGGAGATCTTTATTCTTCTATTCAAACCTTCCTTCCCATTCAATGTTCTTCATTTAATATCGAACTCAAACAGTGAACAGACACAACACAGCCTCAGCCATGAATTTAAAGGACGGGTGTTGCAACAGTTTGAGCTTCATACCGGGGGCCACGGAGCAAGCAGGGTGTCACAAAGGGAGGAATGTGGGAGTGTTGTATGTCTGAGCCCAGCTGTGTGTGTTTGTGTATCAGAATCAGGTTTAATATCACCGGCATATGTGGTGAAATTTGTTGTTTTGTGACAACAGTACATTGCAATGCATAGTAATAAAAAGTATAAATTACAGTAAATATTTATAAAATTAAATTTGAAATGTAGTGCAAAAAGAGAAGGAAAATACAGAGGAAATGTTCTTGAGTTCATTGTCCATTCAGAAATCTGACGGTGGAGGGGAAGAAGCTATTCCTATATCGGTGAGATTGTATGTTCAGGGTCCTGTACATCCTCCTTGATGGTAGCAATGAGAAAAGGTCATGTCCTGGGTGATGGGGGTCCTTAATGATGAATGCCACCTTTTTGTGGCATCATCTTTTGAATGTGTCCTGGATGCTGTGGAGTCCAGTGCCCATGAAGGAGCTGGCTGAGTTTACAACTTTCTGCAGCATTTTCCGATCCTGTGCAGTGGCCTCTCCACACCAGGCAGTGATGCAACCAGTTAGAATGCTCTCCACAGTACATCTGTAGAAATTTGCAAGTGTATTTAGTGACAGACCGATTCCCCTCAATCTCCGAATTAAATATAGCCGATGTTGTGCCTTCATTGTAACTGCATCAATATGTTGGGCCCAGGATGGTTCCTCAGAGATGTTGACAGGCAAGAAATGGAAGATGTTCACCCTTTTCACTTCTGATCCCACGATGAGGACTGGTTGTGTGTTCCCTCAACTTCCCCTTCAATTCCTTTGTCTTCATGATGTTGAGTGCAAGGTTGTTGCTGCGACACCACTCAACTTGCTGATCTATCTCACTCCTGTACTCCTCCTCGTCACCATCTGAAATTCCACCAACATTAGCTGTGTCATTGGCAAGTTTATAGATGAGCCTAGCCACACAGACGTGGTGTCGAGAGTGTAGAGCAGTGGACTGAGCACACATTGTTGAGGTGTGCCAGTGTTGATTGTCAGCAAGGAGGAGATGTTACTTCTGATCCACACAGACTGTGGTCTCCTGGTGAGGATCCAGTTGCAGAAGAGGATCCTATGCAGTGGCCAGTTCATACTGATATATCACCTTTCTCACTTTTCATTGTTTAAGGATGAGCACACTACACATCTGCTACATTTACTGAAATTATGCAGCGTATTAATTTAAAATAAAGGACCCAGTGCTTTCCCGGCGTTGATGACGTTTAAACTCTTCTCAGGCTTCCAACCGGGTACAGGTGTCTATTTCAATCAACATACCAATACCAAACTCTGCATCTTCGTCAGGGACGACGCCTGGGCATGTCTAATCGGGGCGGCTGATGGAAATATATATACCACTGGAATAGACATGCCCAGGCATCATCCCCGATGAAGATGGCAGAGTTTGTAATGGAAACATTGGTTAAAGTTGACACCTGTACCCGGCAGGAGAAGAATTTATTAGCCTGTTAATTAATTCATCATCATCGAAGTAAGTTCCTGTATCTTATTTGGGAAGTGATAGATTTTTCAGAATGCTGACTTTTTGCCTCACACTTCTTGCCATCGTTCTCAGCTCTTGGTTTAGTTTGCTGAGAATTTGTATGTTTGTTTGTACTCGAAGATAAACCGAAATTTTGAAATTAAGGTCACTAGTTATTTTTAACTCCCGCAGAAATTAAACAGTTTCCACAGGAGAAGAAATCAGTCATGATCAGGCAGACTGGAAGGGCCTAATGTTCTAATTTTGCTCCTTTATCTCATGGCCCTTCGGTCTATCAACACGTGCAGCCACATTTGAGGCTCCACGACGATGGGAGACCATAAGATACAGGAGCAGGATTCGGCCATTCGGCTTGTGACGGACAGCGCTCGATAAACACACTCGTTACACACACAAACCTTGTCTTGTCGTTCTTTTGTCGTTGGGCTGACTGTACGCACTTCAATGTCTTCCCCGTTATATTTAATAAAGTGTTTTAAACCGGGTTGATACGCTCGGGTTGACTTTGTGGTGCCTTTCCGAACATACACGGTGTGTTCAATATTCAATGTCTCAGGTGATGTGGATGTGTAAATGTGTATATGTTGTTTGTATACCGGATACAGATAGATAATTATGTATATTCTGTAACATGATCGTAACTACATTGTGGGGTGCATCATGGTCTAATTTGGGTGCAGTCTTCAATAAACTTTGTGGGTAATTAAAGGTGGTGTGCCCTGGTTCCCAATAAATAGGGCTGCTCGCTCTTGCAAAAATGTGAGAGGCTATGTCAGACGTTTTTTCATTGAAGTGCCGAAGGGGAAGGTGAGGTGGGGAACATTCACTCAAGGGGTGAGAGTGTGGAACGGGCTGCCAGCGCAAGTGGTGGATGCGGCTTCGGTTTCCACATTTCAGAGTGATCTGCACAGGTAATGAGGGCTGGGATTTGGGGAGCGACGCATCCGGTCGATGGGTCGAGGCAGCAAGGTAGTTTGGCGTCTGATAGGTGGGATGAATGGCCTGTTTTTAGTTCTATAATTCTATGTTCACGGTCAGAAGCTACTCTTTAATGGTGTGTCCCACATTACTCTCCCCTCACGCTGCTTTGCCCAGGGTAAAGCGAGTAGGAATCAGTGACCAACGATTCGGTGTGATTCGGCTATTTTTATTTGTTTGTTTAAAATTTATGTTTTTGTCATTTAAATATGGCTCGTGGTTCCCACATCACGATGGGAGGTTGTCTGCTGATGATCAGTCCTCCACCCTGAGTGTGGCCAGTCTCACAGGTAACAACAATCGAGCTCATCATTCCAGAAGCTTCTGCCCACTGCGTCACTATACGGCCACGGGCGCGGAAGAATCCTGAGGATCAGAAATCAAACAGAATTTGCACAGAAGAAGAAATCAGTCATGGTGGGATGGCAGGCAGACTCGACGGGCCTAATGTTCCCATTGTGATCCTTTCTATCATGGCCTTTCGCTCTATCAACCTGTGCAGCTGCTTTGAGGGAATCCTCCAACGTCCTCACATTCAGAAGTGTTGGAATCTGCCGAGGGAGATGGAGGGTTAATGTAGTACTGGCTCGTCTACGGTGAGGGATGTTTACAGCCTTTCCCCGACCGTTTCAAGTTCAAGTTCCAGTTTGCCGTGATTCAGCCGTACACCCGCATACTGGCTGAAACAAAACAATGCCCTGGGTAAATTTCCTACCCTCCCTCTCTAAAACATCCACGACTTTCCTATCTGGAGGAGACCAGAACTCAGTGTCGTCTAAGTAGACTTTCAGAGAGCTCAACATGGCCCTTGAGATTAATGTCCCGACTAATGAAGTCCAACACTCCATATGCATTCTTAAGCACCCGACCGGCTTCATCGTAAGGATGTGATGATGTGGGCAGCGGGGAGAATCTCCCTCTAGGTTTGTCAACCTCCTCGTGAATACACCGTATCCCTTCACTATCCCAACTTTGAGATGGACCACGTCTTCATTATGCAGGTCCTCCAAGTGTCTTCATTGGGATCTTTCTCCTCATTAACCTCATTTTAATGTTTGAAGTTACCTGTATGTTCAGCTGGTGGGGTTATTACTGATGGACTGGGAGAGACAACACAGTGCCGCCCTGTCCTGAGGCTTTCTGAAGGAAATCTGCTGTTTGATCCTCAGACGGGCTCCATTCAATGTTGGGATTCTGTGCCTCCCCCTCCCGGAGTGTTCTGCCCAACCCCCAACAGTCCTCGGCATTGTTTTACCAAACCTGTTTGTCTGCTTCGGCTGCAAGTCCTTACTGTTGCTAGGATACCGGCCTGTGTGTTTGCTTAGTCTGCTTGAGGTATGTAACATAGAAACACAGAAAACCTACAGCTCCATGCAAGCGCTTCGGCCCACAAAGCTGTTCCGAACATGTCCCTACCTTAGAACAACCTAGGCTTACCCATAGCCCTCTATTTTTCTAAGCTACATATACCCATCCAGGAGTCTCTTAAAATACCCTATTGTTTCCGCCTCCACCACTGCCGCCAGCAGCCCATTCTAAGCATTCGCCACAATCTGTGTAAACAAATTTACAACTGACATCTCCTCTGTACCTACTTCCAAGCAGCTTAAAACTGTACCCTCTCGTGCTAGCCATTTCAGCCCTGGGGAAAAAGCCTCTGACTAACCCCACGATCAATGACTCTCATTATCTTGTTACCTGCCCCGTAACTGGGTGTCTAACCAGCAGAGAAAGAAGAATTCGTTGGAGTCTGGTGGTAACAAACTAAAGGTATTTATTAATAAAAATAAGCAAAGACCATATCAATAATGCAAATATACATATAAAACAAGTTAGCAGTAACAAACCTAAAAGTGTAGGAATAATAATAATCAATAATAAACAAGCTCTATCGATGTCTAGGGGTAAATAAATTGTCATAGACAAGTATAAAGTTCAGTTCAGTTCATGAGTGCTGATGTAATTATGGTTGTTGTATTGTAATCGTTGGAGAGAGAGAGAGAGAGCGAGCGATCGAGATGTAACAGCAACAGTCAGGCAAACCTTCCTTTGCTTTCTTAATCCGTTGTATCGGTGGGGTCATTCAGTTATGACCTCTCCGTCCTTCTGTTAGACCGTTCTTCTGTGGTGGACTCGTCGCTCTGGCATGAGTGGACACACACACACAAGTCCCCAATGGCCCTGTTTTAACACTGTGAGCTTTACTGACCGATCTCCTGGGTCGGTCTCCGAAGCCCCCACCTTTCTTTTGGGTTCCAACACTCAATCAGAGTCCACTGGCGTGTCTGGAGGGTGTCTCTCCATAGCTGCCTTTTATCCCTACTCACGGGGTCTCAGCAATCCATCACTCCTGAATGACTGTCCATCAAATAAGCCCACTCCTTCAGTCCGCTGAGGAATGTTTATGAGCAAATTATTGTCCTTGCAGTGAAACAGTAAATAATTCAAAAAGGAGTCACAATACGGTTAATCAGCAATTTCCCCCTCTCTCTTACCTGTCGCCGATGTTCTTGCCTGTTTTTCCATCTCTCTTTCTCATGGTCAGCATAGCAACAGTAATAGTTCGTGTTTCTCGGGGGGGGGGGGATGGTTAACTCTTCACCCCATTGTCCATCAGGTCTGTTCATCACCCATAACAATCTTGTACACCTCCATCGGGTCACCTCTCATCCTCTGTCGCTCCAAGGAGGAAAGGCCGTGTTCACTCAACCCTATTCTCATATGCTGTTTGGGATGCCACAAAGTTCAAAATGCACCCCTACAGGCACCGTTACGCCTGTGGGAATGGCCGTCTTCATTGTGGATGGATGTGCATATTGACTTTGCTGGGCATTTCATGGATTCCGTGTTTCTGGCTGCTGTGGATGCTCATTCGAAGTGGCAGAAGGTCATACCAGTGAACTCAATCACTCCGCTCTTCCTCCACTCTGACAACTGCCTTCTCCACAAGTTGCTGATGGTGAACAAATTATGTGTGACAATGGACCAGAATAGACGTTTGAAGAGTTTAGACTATTCATGCAGGAAAATGGCATCAGATATTTCAAATCAGCTCACCACCACACAGAAACGAATGGGTCAGTTGAAAGTTTTATCCAAACCTTCAAGCATTCGAACAAAACTATGGACAAGGAGGACATTTCTCTGAAACACAAGGTGAACAGCTTTTTTCTTTTTAGTGCATTGGAACTCAGTCCATGCGATGACAAATCAAACGCCTGCAATGATGTTCATGAACAGGAGTCTGAGATCTTGCCGAGATATCCTGAAACCAGATCTATGGAGGAAGAGCAGTTGAGCCAGTTTCCAGCAGATCGGCACGGAACTTCGAGATTGGAGAAAAGGTCCTAGCAGGTGATTACCGAGAGGACAAGTGGATGCTGGAGACTCTGTATGGAGACGGCACGTGGACCAGATATTGGATGCTCAGCTGAAGAACAAATCTCGGTCAATTGCATCCAACAAGATGGACACATTACAGCCACTAGACTTACCTCACAATGACAATCATGTCACTAACAGCAATTTGACACCGGCAACTGAGAATGTCGGTGGTTACAGAAAGACTTAACAAAGTAACAGACTAGGTCCTGTTGGCTGAATAAAATGCTGATGCACAGGTCTAATAGCAAAGCCAGTTCACTATGACAAAAAGTGATACACAGTATAATATCATCAGTGAAATTCCTGAAACTTGGGTGTCGTCACTGCTCCAATCCATGTCTCTACTTCTAGACCTTGCCAGCAGTTTCCCTTCATATTAGCATTTCTTATTTAAACACTGCGGCACAGACCAGGGCATTTAGCCCGTCTAGACCTTGCCGAGCTATTACTCTGCCTGCTCCCACCGATCTGTACTGAACTCTCCCACACATGTAGTCATCCAAAACTCTCATCAATGTTGAAATTCTGCTGACAGCTCCTTTCACACACCCACCATACTCTCAGTGAGGATGTTCCCTTAAAATTTTCACCTTTCGCCCTTAACCGATCATCTCCGCATGTAGTTTGCCCAAGCGAACTGGAAAATTTTAGCCACGCTATCTGTACCCTCGTAAACTATACACACCTATCAAATCACCTCTCCTTCGAACTGAAATTTACCCATTCAATTTTTCCCTATAACCAAGGTCTTCTGGTATCAGTAACATCTTTGTAAACATCATATTGAATTCCTTGAGGGTGTGACAAAGTGTACTGATGAAGTTAGAGCAGTGGATGTGGTGTATATGGATATTGGTAAGGCATCCGTTCCTCATGGTAAGCTCAGTCAGAGAGTCAGGAGGCACGGGATGTGCGGATACAGAATTGTCTTCTCCATAGAAGGTAGAGGGTGGTTCAGATAGAGGGTATTCTGCCTGGAAGTCAGTGACATGTGGTGTTCTGCAGGGATCCGCTCTGGGATGTGTGGATACGGAATTGTCTTCTCCATGGAAGGTAGAGGGTGGTTCAGATAGAGGGGATTCTGCCTGGAGGTCAGTGATATGTGGTGTTCTGCAGGGATCCGCTCTGGGCACATTGATTTTTGCGATTTTTATAACAGCATAATAAAAACAAAATCCTGGAGGAACTCAGCAGATCAGGCAGCATCTATGGAGATGAATAATGAGTTGACGGATCAGGCTGAGACCCTTCGTGCGCAATGGAAAGGAAGGGAGCAGAAGGGAGAATACTAATGCCGTGAGAGGTGAAGGGGAACAAGCGGGCAGGTGATAGGTGAGGGGAAAGGTGAGTAGGTGGGGGAAGGGACATGAAGTATGAAGCTGGGAGATGACAGGGAGAAAAGACAAACGGCTGAAGAAGGAATCTGATAGGACAGTAGTGTGGACCATGGGGGAACGGTATTGGGGAGGGGTACCCGAGGAAGGGATGTGAGGAGAAAAGGTGATGTGAGAGTGGAGCCAGAATGGAGAATGGGAGAAAGGGGAGGGGGGATAAATACCGGAACCTGGGGCAATCCTTGTTCATGCCGTCAGACTAGAGGCTCGGCAGCCGGACGACCACTTAGAGCAGAGTTAAGGAGGAATACTTTAGCTGGAGAGTAGGGACTCTGGCATGCAGTGGAGGCCGAGTACGTGGTGTTACTCCTCCAACCGGGGAGTTGTGTCACAGAGGCAGTGGGGAGTGCATGGACAGGCATGTTGGAATGAGAAAGGGAAGGGGAATTACAATCGGTGGCCAGCAGGAGATTCTGTCCATAAGACATAGGAGCAGGATTAGGCCATTCGGCCCATCCAGTCTGCTCCACCATTTCAGCTTGGCCGACCTGGATTCCACTCGACCCCATGTTCCTGCTTTCTCGACATATCCTTTGATGTCTTAACCAATCATAACCTATCAATTTCCACTTCAAAAATACCATCGTACTTGGCCTCGGACACATTCCACAGATTCACTACTCTCTGGCTAAAATGTTCCTCTTGAACTCTGCTCTAGGTGGCCATGCCTTAGTTTTGCCCTCCAGTTCTGGATACCCCCTTCAGAGGAAACATTATTTTCACATACAAATTATCTAGTCCTTTCAACATGCTGGAGGTTACAATCAGATCTCCCCCGCATTCTTCTAAATTCCAGTAAGCTCAGGCCAAACGCTGCCAAACTCTCCTCATATATAAACCCCATCATCCCTGAAATCATACTTGTAAAACCAGAATCATCCGTTGTTTTCGATAGAGCAAACGTACTGAACAACACAGGTCCCCAACAGGTGTCAGGTTTCGTGACTGAAGAGCAGACTGGACGCCATCGGTGACCCTGACAAACTCACAGGCGAAGTGTCACTTCATCGGGTGGGGTCTGTTAGGGTTCTTCAATGTTGGTGATTGAGGAGATGAACGGGAAAGTGTAGCAATTGCTGAGACACAACGGAGGTTAGAAGCAGAGATTGGAAAAACCTGTGTCCAACCTGAAGGGACAATTAACAATTAGTGTCCAGGCTGAAGGGAGATTTAACAAGTGTTTGTAAGAATTACAGAGTCACAGATAGAATAGACAATGGGTTTTGTTGTTCAGTGATTGAAATATCACTGACTAGGTGGCATGTATTTATGCTGAGAGGGGCTATGTTGAAACGAGATTTGTGGGGCAAGATTTATTGACATATTGTGATGGGTGAATGAAATTCCTTTCCAGAGGTGCCCAAAATGGAAGGAGTCTAACCCTCCTACACATCTTCAATGGCTTCGTGATATTATGTCTTATTTAAATTTAGAAAAAGTTCCACTGCTCAGTCTTAAATTCGAAACAATCTTTTTATGATATCTGGGGACCTTTCCTAAATTACTTTTCCAATTTATAAAGTATAACATTTTTTTTCTTTGGTATTTGGTAGAGGTTTGACTTTTTTTATATAAAAAAATTATTTTATGATGTATGGACTATCTTTAAATTTTTGATTACAAAGTGGTAAAATATTTTGATCAATTTTATTACAATATATGAATGTACACAAGTTATTTTGAGATGTATTATTGTGTTGCACTCTGTAAATCTTGTTTTTTTCTCTTCTGAATAAAAAATATTGTAAAAAAAAAGGAATGTTGTTCCACCCTTGGACTGGATAGAGCAAATCCAGCTGATTATATCAGTTATTGTGAAATCTTCATCACCATCCACACCCTTATAGCAATAAATCAAACCTACATTCCTTTCGTGACAATTCCAGGTAAATTTATTATCAAAATACGTATACGTTATCACATACTTTGCGGAGAATCAGAACCTTTCAGCCGTTCAGAAGAAAAAAAAAACTGAAAAAAAAGACGGAGAAATAACCAATGGTCTGGGAAAATAAATAGCAAGCAAGAGCACATGTCAAAAGCTGCCAAATGTTTATCATATGTTAACCCTTTCATATCCGCAATCATCCTTGTGAACCTGGAATCAACCAGAAAGGACAAAAGTACCCAACAAAGCAGTGCCCCAATAGCTGTCAGGTCTGGTCACTGTGGAAGAGACCGGATACAGTTGGTGACCTCGACAAACTCACAGGCGAATTCTCATCTCCCCTGGGGGACTCTTTGGGACCTTGAATATTGGTAGGTAAGGAGGTGAATTGTCATCTCCCCTGGGGGACTCTTTGGGACCTTGAATATTGGTAGGTAAGGAGGTGAATTGGCAGGTGTAACACTTGTTGAGACACGAGGTAGATAACAAGCAGAGATTGGACAAACGTGTTGTTTTCTCTGGAGCTGTGGAGGCTGAAGGATAACTTAATGAACTTTTGTAAGATTACAGAGTCACAGATAGAATAAGCAATTGGTTTTATTGTCCCAAAAGTGCAATATCACAGACTAGGTGGTGTGCATGTATGCCAAGAGTGGTTAAGTTGAAAGGAGGTGTGCGGGGCAATTTTTGTTGACACATTGTGTTGCCCTTCCAGGGCTGATACTCGAAACAAATACAACGAAGAATACTCGAGAACAAATAGAAAGAGAATGTGAAGAAAATTGACAAGTGGGGGCTTTGAGCTCACCAACTAAGTTTTCCTGACCTATGAAGGGTCAAAGAACAGGAAATACAAGACCAGTGAAAAAGGATTTTCTTCTGCAGGCCGCATATTCCTCGTAGTCCCATTTCCAACCTCACATCTGCGATAGTTGGTCTCCTACAGAGTTACACCCGCCTGCACACTTGAAGCGTCTGCTTTTATGCTCCTTTCTTACAATTCAATTCTTGTATTCCAGTGTTATTGGCTGTAGGTCATGTAGGCCAGTCCCACACGGCACGTGGTTTTTCAGGGTCCATAAGAAGATTTCTTTGGGAGATGACAAATCCCAACTGGGGATGTGGAACCCACACTTCTCTATTTTCACAGCCAGGCGATTCCTGAACAGGCACTGAAGAACCGGACTTACATCTGTTACCTGCTCCCCATAAGAGTTTCAAAAGATCAGAATGTCATCGAGGTGCACGAACACGAACTTGTCAAGCATTCCCCTCAGAATGTCATTAATAAATGTCTGAAAGACAACTGGATATTATCAATCAGCATTCATAATGATCTGTCGGGGCATTAAAAGCTGTCTTCCACTCGCCCCCTTAATGAATACGAATTAAGTTAGAGGCATTCTTCAGGTTCAGTTTTACGAGAATAGTTGCCCCTTGCAGTGATTCAAACACTGTGTTAGTTATTGACAAGTGGGAGTGATTCACACTGTTATTTTTGTTAAAGCCACTTTAATTAATGCAACCTGTCAGACGCCCATCTTTCTGATTACACAAAGAACCCTGCTCCCGCTAGGGAAGTGCAGGATCTGAAAAACCCTGCGGAAAGAGCCTCTTGAATATACTTGTCCTTGACCAGTATTTCGGGTCCTGAGGGAGAGAAGGAGTCTTCCATGCGCTGGGCAGGTCCCTAAAATAGACAGTGGGGTATTTCCACGTTGTCTCTTTCTGCACCTGAATCATTCCGTCTACTCACACTCACGTCCCAGTGGGATTTTGTACCGCTTGGTAAAATCGGAAGACATTCTTCCAAAAGACAGGAAGAATTTGGAGCTAATTGTTTTAGTTGTTTTTGTTTGTGAAGAATGGATCTCTGTTGCACCTTATTCAATGTTAATGTACTGTTCACTTTCTCACACAGGGGGTCCTGAACAATATTCAATATTAAAATTCCGGCTCAACAACACCCTGTCCAATTGTATTTCTAAACCAGAACCCCTTACACACTAAACCAACACACAGGCCGGTATCGTAGCAACAGTAAGGACTTGCAGCCGAGGCAGACAAACAGGTTTGGTAAAACAATGCCGAGAACTGTTGGGAGTTGGGCAGAGCACTCCGGGGTGGGGTGGGGTGGGGTGGGGGAGGCACAGAATCCCAACTTTAAACGGAGCCCGTCGGAGGGGCGAACAGCAGATTCTCTTGAGAAAGCGGCAGGACAGGGCGACACTGTGTTGTCTCTCCCAGTCCATAACAAATAACCCCACCACTGATAATTTTAAACTTTAAAATGGATTTAACGAGGAGGAAGAATCGAATAAAGACAAGTGACGGATCTGGACAATAAAGTGGTGTCGAAATCAAAGTGGCAGGGTCAAGGAAGGCGGTATCGGTAAACATAGAGTGGTATTTTCCCCCTGCACGCATCATAACATTCTTATAACGAAGCTGGTAAGGGGTTGAAGAAAGCGGATGGTATTCTGGCCTTCATTAGTCGGGGCATTTATCTCAGAACTATGTCGTGGGTCTCGAAAAGTCCACACTTCTTCAGGAGCCTGATGGCTGTAGATAACGACTGGTCGTGGAGACCAAGAAGTCTCCAGATGTAGTGGTGAGAAGAGGGCATATCCTGAATGCTGGGCGTCCTTGATGATGGATGCTGCTTTCTTGAGGCAGTGGTCCATCTGAATGTGTTCAATGGTGTGGAGAGGTTTGCCTGTGATGGACTAGACTCTGTCCTGAAGGAAATGGGGAGGAATTTCTTTATGAAGAGTGTGGTGAATCTGTGAAATTTCTCTTCACAGACGGCGGCGGAGGCCTTATCACTCGGTGTATTAAGGCAAAGGTTGATCGTTTCTGGATTGGTCAATGGGTGAAAATTATGGGAGAAGGCAGAAGGATGTGGTTGAGAGGGCTAATAAATTTGCCATGATGGAACGGCTGAGCAGAAGTAATGGAACAAATGACCTAATTCTGCTCCTGTGTCTTATGGTTTAGTGCTCTCATTGATTTTGGAAAACAATTATCTAACCCACTTTACTTGAGATACAGGTGCGGGGAATTGGAATTGTAGACACTGTAAGGAATGGTGTTGGCAGTAAACAGGAGGTTTGTGAAGTACTGTGGAAATGGGAATGGTCCCTCATGCAGACCATAGCACACCAGGAGAACAGTGAAAGCTGATCTACCTGAGTATGAAGTTAGTACAGCTTTTACATTCCCATTTAACAACATTACCAGTAAAGCTCCATTTTGATAGCAGAAAGAATTCATGAAGTAACAGTCTAGGTCCTGAAGATTGAATAAAATGTTTATGCACAGGTCTAACAGTACAACAAATTCTCTATGACAACCAACTGGTGTGACTATAATGTCATTAATGGAGTTCCTGAAACTTGGGGGTCGTCACTGTTCCAACATAATGTTACCTGCACATTGACATCACTCTAGTATCATTTATTTGAGCATGACAGCACAAAAGGCCATTCAGCCCATCTAGTCCTTACTGAACTATTATTCCGCCTGGTCCCACCGACCTGTACTGGCCCATACCCCTGCTACACATGTAGTCATCCAAACCTCTCATCAATGTTCAAATTGATCTTCCGCTGGCAGCACATTCCACACACACCACACTCTCAGTGACGGAGTACCTTTAAATTGTTCGCATTCCACACACACCACACTCTCGGTGAAGGAGTGCCTTTAAATTGTTCACATTTCAACCTTAAACCACCATCTCTAATATTGAATTTTTTGAGGATGTGACAAAGTGTATTGAAGTTAGAGCAGTGGATGGGTGTACTCAGAGAGTCAGGAGGCATGGGATGCAGGGAGACAAGGCTGTGTGGATGCAGAATTGGCTTGTCTCCCAGAATTGGAGGTTGGATGTAGATAGAGGGTATTCTGCATAGAGGTCAGTGACATGTGGTGTTCTGCAGGGATCTGCACTGGACCATTGTTCTTTGCGATTTTTATGACAGTCAAATGCACACAAAATGCTGAAGGAACTCATCAGATCAGGCACCATCTATGGAGATGAATAATTAGTTAATGGTTCAAGGTCGAGACCCTTCTTGCAGACTGAAAAAGAAGGGGTCAGATGTGAAAATAAGAATGGCGTGGGTATGGAAGGTGCACAAGTGGGCAGGGATTAGGTGAGTTGAAATGTGAGTGGTTGGGTGAAGGGAAATGAAGTAAGAAGTTGGGAGGTGATAGGGAGAAGAGATAAACAGATGAAGAAGGAATCTGTTCGGGAGAGAAGCGTGGAATAGATGAATGAGAAGGTGGGGGGGGGGGTGTACCAGAGGAAGGGGATGGAGATGTGAGGAGAAGACAGGAAGAGACAGGGGAGCCGCAATGGAGAATAGGAGAAGGAGGAGACGGGGAAAATTTCTCAGAAGTTGGGGAAGACAATGTTCATGCTGGAAGGTTGGAGTTTTGGCAGCCGGAGTGTGATGTTACTCTTCCAACTGGGGAGTCCATGAACAGGCATGTTTTAATGACAATGGGGAATTACAGCAGATCAGGCAGCATCTATGGAGATGAATGATAAGTCTACGGTTCAGGTCGAGACCCTTCTTGCGGACTGGAAAGGAAGGAGGCAGAAGGGAGAATGAGAATGGTTTGGGAGCGGAGGGAATACAAGCAGACAGGTAATAGATAAGTGGGTGAAGGAAGAGAAATGAAGTAAGAAGATGGGAGGTGATAGGGAGAAGAGATAACATCTGAAGAAGGAATCTGAGAGGAGAGGAGTGCGGACAATTGCAGAAACGTAAGGAGGAGAGGTATCTGAGGAAGGTGCTGGAGACGTGAGGAGAAGACAGGATGCGAAAGGAAAGCCAAACTGGAGGAGGGGGGAATTTTCTGTAAGTTGGGGAAATCAATATTCATGCTGTAATGTAGGCAGCCGGAGTATGATGTTGCTCCTCCAACCGGGGAGTAGGGTCATTGTGGCAGAAGGGTAGTCCATGGACAGGCATGTTGGAATGGGAATGGGATGTGGAATTACAATGGGTAGCCAACAGGAGATGCTGTCCATCAGACCGCATGACATAGGAGCAGCGTTAGGCCATTCAGTCCATCGAGGCTGCTCCGCCAGTCCTTCATGGCTGATCCCAAATCCCAATCAACTAAAATACGCCTGCTTGCTTGTCATATCCTTCGAGGTCCTGACCAGTGAGGAAATGATCAATTTCCGCTTGAAATGTACCCATGGACTTGGTCTCCACCACATTCCACAGATTTGTTACTTTGACTAAAAAGAAACAAATCTTCCTTCCCTCTGTTCTAAACGGTCTCCCCTCAATTTGGAAGCTCAGCCCTTTAGTTCGGGATACCCCCACCACAGGAAACATCTCTCCGCATCCACCACGTTTCAACATTCGGTACGTTTCAGTGAGATACCCTGAATTCTTCTAAATTCCAGCTGCCAAACGCTCCTCATACGTATATCCCTTAATCATCCCCGTGAACCCGGAATCATATGCCATGGTGAATATAGCAAAGTTACTGAACAAAATTCTCCCCAGTAGGTATCAGGTCTGGTCACTGCAGAGGAGACTGGAACGAGTCCCTGTCCCCAACAATCTCACAGGTGAAGGGTCACCTCTCCTGGGGGGTACTGTTTCTGACCTTGAATATTGGTATGTGAGTAGGTGAATAGGCATTTGTAGCACTTGCTGAGATCTGACGTTGATTATAAGCAGAGTTTGGCCAAGCATGTTATTTTCTCTGGAGTTGTGGAGGCTGAAGGGAGATTTAACAAATCTTTGTACGATCACAGAGTCATAGAATAGACAACTGGCGTAGTTGTCCCAGGACTGAAATATCACAGACTAGCAGGCATGCATTTACACTGAGGGGAGTTAATTTGAATGGAAATATGCCGGGCAAGTTTTTGTTCACATATTTTGGTGGGTACAGGAAATGCCCTTCCAGGGCTGATACTCGAGGCAAGTATGACAGAGGCGATAAAGTGCCTTTTAAATAGGTGTTTGAATGAGCAGGGAATGGACAAGTGAGGGTATTATATCAGCCGATGGCATTAGTTTAGTGGGGCATTAAATGATACTTTAATGATATGTTTCTGGTCTGTATTGTTCAGTGTTCGATGTTGATCGGAATGTTGTTCCACACTGGGACTGGATACAGCAAATCCGGCTGATTATATCAGTTCTTGTGAAATCTTCATCGCCATCCACACCCTCATAGCAATAAATCAAACCTACATACTTTCTTGACAGTTCCACGCAAATTTATTATCAAAACCCGCATACATTACCACATACCTCATGGGCAGATTCCATTTCTTGTAGCACCAATGATGAAATTGAGTTGTAAATTCCTTGAATGTGAGTCTGTAGGTTGTGGAACGAGTTGAGATTTATTGGTGATTTAAGTTAGCCACAGTGGTTCAGGAGCCTGATGGTTGTAGGGGAACAACTGGTCCTGAACCTGGTGGCAGCGGACCATAAGGGTCCAGTATCCCTCTCCCAGATGTAGTGACGAGAAGAGGGCATGTCCTGAATAGTGGGCGTCTTTTGTCAGTGTTCCGTGGGAATGTATACAATCATGTGGACAGGTTTGTCTGTGATGGACTGGGCTGTATCCACCCCTTTCTCTACACTTTCTCTTCACTAGATTACTTAAACATGACAGCAGGTCGTGCAGGAAAACAATACCTCACATCTGCGATAGTTAGTCATAAATATTCATTCTGACCTGTCGGGGTATTAAAAGCTGCCTTCCACTCATCCCCTTTATGAATGCGAATTCAGTCAGAAGGGTTCCTCAGGTTCAGTTTTGTGACGATCGTTGGAATAGTCCTGGGAAATCTCCCGGGATCATCATAGGTCAAAAACCTGGGAATGTCAGAGGCAGACTCGGAAACAGGGATTACAGTCTCGGGAACTCGGTAAGCTTCTGGGAGTCAGCCCAGGATGCTGCCATTGGACCATAACGGGACCATGCTATGAAAACCACGGATACCGTCAGGTGAGATTGTCCTCAGGGGAAGAGATAAGGAGAGGTCTATCGGTAACCTCAGGGTCCATCAAACATGACACACGTTTCCTGGCTCAAGATGTTGCTTGTCAGGAGCAGAGGCTCTCAAAGGGTAACCGAACTTATAGGTTGGTAATCCTACTGGTCGGGTCACCCGCAGATCTAAAAAAATACCTGTGGAAACAAAGTCTATAAACGGCCGGAAGGGCCAGTTCCTTGGTTCCCAAGGCCAGGTACCCCAAAGACTGAGGGATGAGGAGGTACCTTCGAAACTGTCACAGAACTCCCTTTACCAACCAGTACACCTTTGGACTGTGGGAGGAGATCGGAGCAACCGGAGGAACCCACAGGGACACAAGGAGAATGTACAAACCCATTAAAGGCAGCGTCCTATCTGAAACCCTGTACTGTATGGACCCGGTACTGTAAAGCATTGTCACCACTGCGCTACCGTGCTGTCTCGTAAACCGGAGTAGGGTCGAATGACAATTATACTTCAAAATGAACTTGAGGATCATTGACTGCAGCGCTATCACTTGGAAGGGGGTGTGCTTCCACTGTGTGATGCACCATCAATAACTCTCCGAGACGTGAGGTGAGATATTGGCTTTTATTGACTGGAAGAACGAATAAGCAGTAATTAACCACAATACTACATCCAGGAGACTGAGGGCCAGGCTCAGGCCTCAATCGCCTTTATACCGGGGTCTGTGGGAGGAGCCACAGGAGCAGTCAGCAGTGGGGCGTGTCCATACAGGTATATGTAGTTCATCACACTGTGTCTATTCTGCCCCTGAATCTCTCCGGCTACTCACACTCACGTCCCAGTGGGATTTTGTACCGCTCGGTAAAATCAGAAAACATTCTTCTAAACGACTAACGAATCTGGAGCAGATTGTTTTACTTTTTTTTGTTTGTAAAGAATGAATCTCTGTTGGAGCGTGTTTAATGCACTGTTTACTTTCTGACACGGGGTCCTGAAACAAAATCAATATTAAGATTCCGCCTCACCAACACCCGATCCAATTGTATTTCTAAACCCGAACCCCTTGCATACATTGAGCGGAATAAACAAACACACAGGCCGGTATCCCAGCAACAGTAAGGACTTGCAGCCGAGGCAGACAAACAGGTTTGGTAAAACAATGCCGAGGACTGTTGAGGGTTGGGCAGAACAGTCCGGGAGGGGGAGGCACAGAAGCTCATGTTTACACGGAGCCCACCTGAGGGGGGTTGGGCAGAACACTCCGGGAGGGGGTGGGGAGACACAGAAGCTCATGTTTACACGGAGCCCACCTGAGGGGGGGTTGGACAGAACACTCCGGGAGGTGGGGGGAGGCACAGAAGCTCATGTTTACACGGAGTCCACCTGAGGGGGGTTGGGCAGAACACTCCGGGGGGGGGGGGTGGGAGGCACAGAAGCTCATGTTTACACGGAGCCCGTCTGAGGGGCGAAAAGCAGATTTCCTTGACAGTGTGTAACTGTGGGGGCTCTCCCAGTCCGCGAGTAATAACCCCATACTGAGCATACACGTAACTTTAAACATTAAAATGGGTTTAATGAGGTGGAAGATCCCAATAAAAACACGTGGGATGCCTGGATAATGAAGACGTGAGCCAATTCAAAGTGGCAGGGTGAAGGGATACTGTTTATCCACTAGCAGGTCACAAACAAGGGGGGTATTTCCTCGCTGCTGCATCGTCACATCCTTACCATGAAGCTGGTGGTGTGTTTCAGAATGCGTATGTTGTGTTGGCCATCAGTCGTGGCATTTATCTCAAGAACCATGTTGCAGCTCTCCAAAAGTCTGGTTAGACAACACTGAGAATTTTGTGTCGGGTCTCGTCTCCTCCTGATAGGAAAGACCTGGATGTCTTTCAAGAGGCATAGGAATTTTACCAGGGCATGTTTAGTTTTCGCTGTGTTTTGGTAAACAGCTGAATCACGACAAGCTGGAACTTGAACCTTAAGCAGTCGGGGAAAGGCTGCTGGAATGTAAACATCACTCACTGTAGACAGTTTTAATGTAGCTCTACATTAACCCTCCTTCTCCCGCGGCAGATTCCTACACTTCTGAATGTGAAGACATTTGAGGATTCTGTACAAAACCGGGCCCCAATGGTTATGCTGTGGATAAAATCTTCTGGAATGATGAGCTGGATTGTTGTTACCTGTGAGACTGGCCACACTCAGGGTGGAAGGCTGATCATCAGCAGACATCCTACCATCGTGATGTAGGAGCCACACAACATGTTTAAATAACAAAAACACACAGTAAAAAACAAATAAAAATTAAATCTGAATCGCTGCTGCATGTCGGTTACTGGTTCAAATCCGCTTTACCTTGGGAAAATCACTGTGAGAGGGCAGAAATGCGGGATCCACTGTCAGAGAGCCGCTGCTGACCCTGGTGAACATAGAATCATAGAACCGAAACAGACCATTCGGCCCATCTAACTGGTGCCAAACTACCATGCTACCTAGACCCATCGACCCGGTACCCCTCTTATACATGTACATATCCAAATTAATCTTAAACGTTGAAATCAAATCCGTTTCCACCACTTGCGCTGGCAGCTCGTTCCACACTCTTACTACCTGAGTGAAGTTTCCCCATCTCACCTTCCCGTTGAGCATTTCGACAAAAATTGGCTGAAATCGCTTCTCACTTTTATGCAAGAGCTCTTGCATAAACAGAATTATCTGTCTTTATCCAGTATACAAACGACATGTACATATTTACCCATCCCCATTACCAGAGACATTAAATATTCCACCGTGTGTGTTGGGAAACGCACCACAAAGCCAACCCGAGCGTGTCCCCTCTGTTTAAAACCCTTTTATGAACACATTGAATTGAGTCCATTTAGCCAAACGACAGCAGGACGGCGAGTGTGTAAGGAGTGTGTTTACTGAACGCTCTCTGTCACAAACCGAGAGGCCAAGTCCTGCTCCTATATATTATGGTCTATGGTCAGAGATCCCTCAAAGTAGCTGGTCAAGTTGGTAGACAAAAGACCGTGTTACAAAGGGTTAGGCCATTCGGCCCATCGAATCTGTCCTGTCGTTCCGTCATGATTGATTTCTCTCTTCAATTTCTCATCCTACTGTTTGATAGGGAGTCAAACATAACGTGTGACCTTATGTTCAAGATTTTAGCTTATCTCAGAGGACAAGCTCAGAAATAGTAAGGAAACCATATACAGAGCTGAGAAACGATGCTAATGCTAAGAACTGTAAGGCAAAGAAATAAAAGCTGGTGTTTCTTAAGTCTATTATTTTGATAATAAAATAATATTCACAAGATACCAATTAATTAACTAATAGGCTACTAAACCCTTCCAGGGCTTCCAGTCGGGTGCGGGTATCGATTCTAACGATATTCCGATGACAACCTCTGCCATCTTCATCAGGGATGATGCAGAGACATATCTAGTCCAATGATGCCCAGGCATCATCATCCGGAGTCATTTCAACTCGCCTGCAGTGGCTGGCGTCTATCCACATACTTTTAACTTCTACCTGAACTGCTGAATTGGTAATCAACCGTACTTGGTCAGGAGCTTCCCGCCGAGCTTCCAGGGGTTCCTTATGCGGTTTCCTGACCAGGTCCCAGTCGCCATGGATCAAGCGATGTCCTCCTGCTAATGGACCACTTCAAGCAACAGAAACCTGTTGAGAATCAGACTGAACAGATTTGTCAGTTTTGCAAAATTATCTACTAAACTATCTGACATAACATGTCTATCAGCCTCTCTGAGATCGAGAGCTTCCGAGAGGTCGTCCCGTCACCACTTCTAATTGCCTACATTTCATTCTCATTGTTGGGGCTGTCCTGATGCTCCATTTCATCAAACAGGGGCCATGGTACGTCTTCCTTGTGAGAGCTGGTCAGCCGTTGTTTGATGATGCCCATTTATTCCATCAACTTGTCTTAATCTCTCTGGTGGTTGTGAACAATGAAAAGCCAGTCAATATTCATCATTCAACATAATTATTGACAAACATTTCCAGTGAGATGTGGTTCTGGCTTCTACCCATCCTGCAAATGTGTCCACTGCTAATAGATATAAATATCCTTGGCTCGTTGGTGAAGTGATGTCATCCACTTGCAGATGTAAAAATGCATCAGGTGGGCAGCAGAGCTTGGTTGAGGTAGCTTCCCCGGTGATCCAGGTCTGTTTTCTGTTTCAAACATCTCTCAGCTGTCAGTCGGACTTGCATCATGAACTATGGATTTCACTTCCACTGGAAAAATCTGTCAATTACCTTTTGCACTCGAGTGTGTCCTCGGGAGTGGATTAGCCGAGCGAGATAAGCAAGCAGTTCAGCTGGCGCTACCAGACTATGAGTATTACCCCAGTCAGCGTCAGAAAAGTTTCTGTTATTCCCACTCTCTGTCTGCTGCCAATCAGCCAATGCTTTATCCATCTAGTATCATTCCTGAAATACCCTTCACTCTTATTTTCTTTAGCAGCCTCACCTTGTCAAAGGTTCTGAGAATCCAAGTGCACAATACCGACCACTTTTCCTGTCATGCTTTTTAAAGTCCTCAACGAAGTCAAACTGATTCGTCAGGCAAGGGTTTCTCTTCAGGGAACTCTGCAGTCTCTGGCCTATTTTCTTATTTGGCTCCAAGTACCCCGAACCCTCATCCTTCCTAATCGACTCCGACATCTTCCCAACCTCTGAGCTCAGCTACTCACTCCTTCCCTTCTTGAAGCATGGAGTGACATTTGCAATTTTAGACTTTCAGACATTTAATCCTAACTCCCTTTGCACATCACCATCAAATCTCAACTGATTCCTCAAATGACAGCCTCTACAACTCAATGTTATCGTCATTTTTGTTTTATTTGCACCCTTTATTTTCACTGCACATCAGATGTTTCTCTATCTTCGTCTTGTGTAGTTTTAATAAATTTGGTTGTGTTTTTTTCATACAGTATAAGCAGCAACAAGAAATTGATTCTCCATGAAGTATGTGATTTGATAATAAATTTACCTAGAACTGCTAAGAAAGGATTTTTGGCTTGATTTATTGCTAAAAGCGTTTGAATCATGATCACGGTTTCAAAAGAACAGATGCAATCAGCCAACTTTGCTATCTGCCTATATAATGTCCCCAATTGTCCATTCCCTGCACATTCATCTACCTATTTAAGAGCCTCTTGATCCCGCCTGCCATATTTGCCTCCAGTATCACTCCTGGAAGGATATTTCGTGCACCCACCACAGTGTGTCAACAAAAAATTGCCCCGCACACCTCCTTTCAACTTAAACCATCTCAGCTAAATGCTTGCCGCCCAGTCTGTGATATTTCAATCTTGGGACAACAAAACCAATTGTCTATTCTGTCTGTGACTCTGTAATCTTACAAACATTAGTTAAATCTTCCTTCAACCTCCACAGCTCCAGAGAATACAAGTTTGTCCAGTGTCTGCTTAAATTCTACGTTGCGTCTCAACAATTGCTACACCTGCCCATTCACCTCCTCACATACCAATATTCTAGGTCCTAAACAATGCCCCCAGATGAGGTAACACTTCGCTTGTGAGTTTAACCAACTGTTCTCCGTCCCCTCTGCAGTGACCAGATCTGACCACTAGTCTTCTGACTACTTTTCTTCTTTCCGGGTGATTCCGTGTTCACGAGGATAATTCCGGGAACGAAGAAGTTAACGTATGAGGAGCGTTTGGCATTTGGGCCTGTACTCCCTGGAATTTAGGTGAATGCCGGGGGGGTGGGGGTGGGGGCGGTCATTGAAAACTACCGAGTGTTTGAAAAACTAAATAAGGTCGATGTTGAAAGAATTTTTCCTGTGTTGGGGGAACTACATGACAGAGCCTCAAAACTGAGGGTATTTTTTAGCCAGAGAATAATGGATCTGTGGAATGTGCTGGAGGTCAAGTCCGTGGGTAGATTTAAAGTGGAAGTTGACAGTTTCCTGTCTGCTCTGGACGTCAAAGCATATGGCGAAAAGATATGGAGTTGTTTGGGATCCGGAGTCAGCCATGCAGTGATAGTGGAACAGACTCGATGGGTTGAATGGCCTAATTCTTCTCCTACGTCATATGATCTTATGAAAAGCACCTCCTGTTGGCTGCTCATTGTAATTCCTCTTCCATTCCCATTCCAACATGCCTGTCCATAGCCTTTCCTACCACCACAATGAGATGACTCTCAGGTTGGAGGAGTAACATCAAACCCTGGCTGCCTACCGACCTTACAGCATGGACACAGATTTCCCAACTTCCAAGAATTTCTCACCCCCCCCCCCCCCATTCTCCATGTTGGCTCCCCTCTCATCTCACCACATCTCCGGCAACTTTATCTGGTACCTCTTCTCCTTATCATTTTCCCATGGTCCACACTCCTCTTCCATCAGGTTCCTTCTTCAGCTGTTTATCTCTTCTCCCTATCACCTCCCAGTTTCCAACTTCACATCCTTTCCCCCAACCACTCACCTTTCCCCTCATCTATCACCTGCCCCCTTGAACTCCTTCCACTCCCACACCGCCCTTATTCTCCCTTCTGCCCCTTTCCTTTCTACTCTGCAAGAAGGGTCCCGACCTGAACCAGTAACTCATTATTCATCTCCAGAGATGCTGCCTGATCTGATGACTTCCTCTAGCATTTTGTGTGTATTACACTGTTATATAAATAGGAAAGAGAAAATCCCTGCAGAGCACCACCTCCAGGCAGAATACTCTCTATCTGCAACCACACTCTACCTTCAATGGAGAAGACAATTCTGTATCTGCACAGTCCAGTGCAGATCCCTGCAGAACACCACATGTCACTGACCTCCAGGCAGAATACCCTCTATCTGCACCCAAGCTCTACCTTCTATAGAGAAGACAATTCCGTATCCACACATCCCAGAGTGGATCCCTGCAGAACACCACATGTCACTGACCTCCAGGCAGAATACCCTCTATCTGAACCACCCTCTACCTTCTATGGAGAAGACAATTCCGTATCCACACATCCCGTGCCTCCTGACTCTGAATGAGCTTACCATGAGGAACTGATGCCTTGTTAATATCCATATACACCACATCCACTGCTCTAACTTCATCAATACACTTTATCACACCCTCAAGGAATTCAATACGATGTTTACGAAGATGTTACTGACACCAGAAGCTCTTGGTTATAGGGAAAAATTGAATGGGTTAATTTCAGTTCGAAGGAGAGGTGATTTGATAGGTGTATATATTTTACGAGGGTATAGATAGGGTGGCTAAAATTTTCCAGTTAGCTTGGGTGAACTACATGTGGAGATGATCGGTTAAGGGTGAAAGGTGAAAATTTTAAGGGAACATTCTCACTGAGAGTGTGGTGGGTGTGTGGAACGAGCTGCCAGCAGAAGTTCAACATTGACTAGAGTTTTGGATGACTACATGTGTGGGAGAGTTCAGTACAGATCGGTGGGAGCAGGCAGAGTAATAGCTCGGCAAGGTCCAGACCGGCTAAATGGCCTGTTCTGTGTTGCAGTGTTTAAAAAAAAGATGCTAATGTGAAGGGAAACTGCTGGCAAGGTCTAGAAGTAGAGACATGGATTGGAGCAGTGGCGACACCCAAGTTTCAGGAACTTCACTGATGATATTATAGTGTGTATCACTTGTTGTCATAGAGAACTGGCTTTGCTGTTAGACCTGTGCATCAGCATTTTATTCAGCCAACAGGACCTAGTCTGTTACTTCGTTAAGTCTTTCTGTAACCACCAACATTCTCGGTTGCCGGTGTCAAATTGCTGTTAGTGACGTGATCATCATTGTGAGGTAAGTCTAGTGTCTGTAGTGTGTCCGTCTTGTTGGATGCAATTGACCCAGATTTGTTTTTCAGCTGAGCATCCAATATCTGGTCCACGTGCCGTCTCCATACAGAGTCTCCAGCATCCACTTGTCCTCTCGGTAATCACCTGCTAGGACCTTTTCTCCAATCTCGAAGTTCCGTGCCGATCTGCTGGAAACTGGCTCAACTGCACTTCCTCCATAGATCTGGTTTCAGGATATCTCGGCAAGATCTCAGACTCCTGTTCATGAACATCATTGCAGGTATTTGATTTGTCGTCGCATGGACTGAGTTCCAATGCACCAAAAAGAAAAAAGCTGTTCACCTTGTGTTTCAGAGAAATGTCCTCCTTGTCCATAGTTTTGTTCGAATGCTTGAAGGTTTGGATAAAACTTTCAACTAACCCATTCATTTCTGTGTGGTGGAGAGCTGATTTGAAATATCTGATGCCATTTTCCTGCATGAATAGTCTAAACTCCCCTGACGTCTATTCTGATCCATTGTCACACATAATTTGTTCACCATCAGCAACTTGTGGAGTAGGAAGTTGTCAGAGTGGAGAAAGAGCAGAGTGATCGAGTTCACTGGTATGACCTTCTGCCACTTCGAATGAGCATCCACAGCAGCCAGAAACACGGAATCCATGAAAAGCCCAGCAACGTCAATATGCACATCCATCCACAATGAAGACGGCCATTCCCACAGGCGTAACGTGCCTGTAGGGGTGCATTTTGAACTTCGTGGCATCCCAAACAGCTTTTGCCCAAGTCTGCAATCTATCTCCTATTCCTGGCCAACACACGTAACTCCGGACGAGACTCTTCATCTTCACTGTATCCAGCTGTCTTTCGTGCAGAGTTTCTAACACCCTGGTGCACAGTTTAGAGGGAAACACGGCACGAGGCACATCAGCGTTCTTTGACTTACCAACAGTTGGTCTCATATCACTGAGAGCGCTGGAAACATATGGCTGCCTATGAGCTGGCCATCCTTGCATGGTGATGTCATAGACTTCCGACAATGTTGGGTCAATCCTTGTTTCTCTTTCTGTTACTGAATGTGGTACTGGAGTTGATACACCAATGAAGTCCCAAAACATCGACTGCACTCTTTTCCATAGATGCTGCCTGGCCTGATGAGTTCCTCCAGCATTTTGTGTGTGTCGCTTGGACTTCCAGCATCTGCAGATCCTCTCGTTTTCCTTTAAAAAGGGAGCATGCCTTATGAAAAGGGAGCTTTGCATATGAGAATAGGGTTGAGTGAACACGGCCTTTCCTCCTTGGAGCGACGGAGGATGAGAGGTGTACAAGATTGTTATGGGTGATGAACAGACCTGATGGACAATGGGGTGAAGAGTTAACCATCCCCCCCTGAGAAACACGAACTATTACTGTTGCTATGCTGACCATGAGAAAGAGAGATGGAAAAACAAGCAAAGACATCGGCGACAGGTAAGAGAGAGGGGGAAATTGCTGATTAACCGTATTGTGACTCCTTTTTGAATTATTTACTGTTTCGCTGCAAGGACAATAATTTGCTCATAAACATTCCTCAGCGGACTGAAGGAGTGGCCTTATTTGATGGACACAGTCATTCAGGAGTGATGGATAGCTGAGTCCCCGTGAGTAGGGATAAAAGACAGGTCTGGAGAGACACCCTCCAGACACGCCAGTGGACACTGATTGAGTGTTGGAACCCACAAGAAAGGTGGGGGCTTCGGAGGTCGGTCAGTAAAGCTCACAGTGTTAAAACAGGGCCGGTGGGGACTTGTGTGTGTGTGTCCACTCATGCCAGAGCGACAAGTCCACCACAGAAGAACGGTCTAACAGAAGGACGGAGAGGTCATAACTGAATGACCCCACCGATACAACGGATTAAGAAAGCAAAGGAAGGTTTGCCTGACTGTAGCTGTTACATCTCGCTCGCTCGCTCTCTACAACAACCATAATTACATCAGCACTCGTGAACCGACCTGTTTAACATGTTTCTGATCCCACATCAGTTTCCCCAGCGCGTGTAGTGGACAATCGCGGTACTGCAGGGGTTCAGCAGCTCCCCGAACGCAAAAGCATTCTGAATTAGGAAGTGCCGTGAGTTAACATGGCTTCGAAAGGACCGGTCGAGAGTTTGAGCGAGGAGGTAATTTGTCCCGTTTGCCTGGATTTCTTCACCGATCCAGTTATACTGGAGTGTGGACACAACTTCTGTCGCTCTTGTATCACACGGTGTTGGGAAAGGGAGGAGAGAAACTCCTGCCCGGAATGTAGAGAGGTGTTTGCTGACCGCACCCTCCGGGTGAATCGGGCCTTAGCAAATCTGGCTGAAAAAACTCGAAATCTAAACCTGAATCCGAAAGGGAAGGAAAGTAAACTTCACTGCGAGGAACATGAGGAAGAACTGAAGCTGTTTTGTGAAACGGACAAAACACTGATTTGTCTGGTTTGTAGAGATGCGCAGGAACACAGAGATCACCGGTTCAAGCCGATTAAAGAAGCTGTTAAAATCTACAAGGTAAAACCAACACGAATTCGATACTGACCCCATCGTCAAAGTCAACACGAGCCTCCATATCCAACATATCTTGGCATCTTTCGCCATCTCCAACGGGATTCTACATCCAAACACATCTCTCCCTACCACATTCCACCGCCACCCCACACCGAGAACTCTCCGCTCTCTACGTAACTCCCTTATCCACTCGCTCCTCTCCACTGATCTCCCTCCTGACTGTTATACCTGCAAGCGGGACAAGCGCTACACCTGAGTCCTACACCTCCACCGTCGTCACCATTCGGGACCCAAAACAGCCCAATTCCTCCCGTTTCATCCATGGTCGATTGTGCTTTCCAATTAGATTCCTGCATCTCCATCCCTTTACCTCTTCTACCTGTCCCCTCTCAGCTTCTCACCTCATCACCCTACCCCACGTTCCCCCTCACGTTGTCTCACCTGTCAGCGGTTCTCATCCCCAAACTTTTTATTCTGGCTTCTGTCCCATTCCTTCCCAGTCCTGATGAAGGGTCTCATCCCGAAACACCGACTGTTTATTTCCCCTGAATAGATGCTGCCTGACTCACTGAGTTCCTCTGGCATTTTGTGTGATAATCGGGTTTGATCACCTGTTTATTTTGATGCATCCTTGTTTCTATTTCCTTCACTCTCTGACTTCCAGGATCAGCTAAAATCTTCCTTAGACTCTCTCACAAAAAAGAAATCAGACTTCCAGGAAAAGGAGCAGGAACAGAAAGAGAATATTTCCAGAGTTCGGGTGAGGATTCCTGAGCGGAATTTCTGATATTACTGTCGAGTTTTGCTCCATTTAATGCAGAATAACAAAGTATCGCAGATCCAGTGACCTGGGTTCGATCTTGACCTCTGGTGCTGTGTTCGTGGAGTTTTCATGCTCTCCCTGTGACGACGACAGTTTCAGACACATTCCAAGGACATGCTGGATGAATGGTTAATTACAATTAAGCCTGTGAAGCTGGGGGAGGGTGTATGTGAATCAGGTGGGACAATGGGTCAGTGAGGAAGAATAGGTTTCTTGAAAATCAATTTAGGAAAAGAGAATGCTGTTGACAGGAATGCTCTCTATACTAGCATGTACTTCAAAGGATCGAATGGTCACCTTAATGTCGCAAGGAAATACAACATAGCAATACAGTAAATTACTCTTCACCTTTAATTCGACAGGAACAGTCACACAGCCTTCAGTCCCACATCACATCCCAGTTTGCTGAACTGCGCCAGATTATCACTGAGAAAGAGCAGAGCTTACTCAGGGATCTCAGGGAAGAAGAGGAGAGGATTCTAAATCCAATGGAGAAAAATCTTCGTGAGATTCAAGAGAATATAAGGTTTATTGAGGAAGAAATCTCAAAATTAAAGGAACAGATGAATCAAAAAGATAGTGCGATACTTCTCAAGGTGAGCGATTATTTTTCAGTTTGTTTCTGTCAAAGGGCACTAAATGAACAGTGGTATATTCGAAATAAACACAGCACCGAGGCCAATTCTAACAAATCAATTGCCACTGCTGGTGACCTCACACAGATTGATAGACTTGTATGACGCGCCCTCCAATCACTCCAATAATGATGTTCCAAAATGTCCAAGATATATATTCGCTTATTTGTTAGCAACATACTATCTTGAATCGATTATGGTGTGTGTTTGTGACTGTAGGAGTGGGAATTTTACACCTTGTGATGATTTGGATGAAATTCAAGATGTGGACAGTAAGTCCAAGTCTAATCAGATTTGTGTTTTTATTAATTTCAGGAGGAGGTTCGACGGAACAGGAGGTAGGACATGCTCTTTACTGAAACCCTGTATGGATTTGTAAAATAGTTAAAAATTCCAGTTTATCACCAGCAGTTTAATATTTACAGAATTAGTGATGATGTCCAGGAATTGTCAGTGACAGATGAGACCCTACCGGTTGAAAAATTCGATCACCTCTATTTGTTGAACACAGTGCTGAGAGAAACACTTGATGCCATTAATCGAGGTAAAACTTACAAAGATTCATTTCTCCTTGATAAATTGATTTCTAATTTGAAACAAAGATTGTCTATAATAATTGGCAGAATGGTAACTGAAGGTTATTGCACAGCAACCCCACTGACTGGGAGGCATCACTGTTACATGGTCAGCTGGAGATGTCAGACCCCTGAACAAACCAGCACAGGGTCACAAAACAACCAATACACGGGACTGGCAGATGAACCACTGTGTCCTGATCCCAGGCACACTGTACTAACACGCCAAGACATGAATTTGAATCCTACCACAGGAGCTGGGAATTTAATACTGACTTGATGATATTGTAGGGAAGAAAAGCGGGCATTAGTGTGGTGACCGGGATTGTCAGAAAAATACACAAGTCCTTCGTGGGCTGTGAGTGCAGACTCTGACTGACACAGGTCTTCGCTCCACCCCCTCCTGAACCTGCAACCCTCACTGATGTTAGATGGAGAAGTGGGGAGCTGTAGTAACAGGGGACTCAATCATCAGGGGAAAAGACAGGAGAATCTGTGGACGTGAACGGGACACCCGAATGGGATGTTGCCTCCCAGGTGCCAGTGTCAGGGAAAACTGCGATCGTGCCCTCTGCAATTTAGAGAGCGAGGGAAAACAGACAGCTATCTTGGTAAATGATGGGACAAATTACATAGGAAATAAAAGAAATGAGGCCCTGAAATTAGAATTTGGAGAGCTTGCTAGAAAGCTCAGAAGCAATGCCTCCAGGGTTGTAATTTCTGGATTGCTGTGTTTGCCACTTGCTGGTGAGGGTAGAAACAGGGTAATTTATTTGGCAGATTAAAGATGGCTGAGAAGATGGTGCTAGGGACATGTTTTCAGATTCTTGGATTATTCGGATCTCTTCCGGAGGAGGAATAACCTGCTCAAAACGGATGGGTTGCACCTGGACCCGAGGGAGAACAATATTCTCAAAGTGAGGTTTGATAGAGCTGTTGGGGAGGATTTAAACTAATATGGTGGGGGTTGGAATTGGAGTGAAAGGATAGGACTGATGGTAAAAATGCAAAGACAGTGTGCTGTCAGACTGGTAGATAGGGTGGACAGAGACGAGGATAAAATTGCAGCCAGCAGGGTGAATATCAGTGCATTTGGGACACAGAATTAAAAAGGGGTAGCAGATACAGTACACAAAGTGTTATATCTCAATGCATGGAGTATGAGAAATAAGGTGGATGATCTTGTTGCACTATTACCGATTGTCAGGTATGATGTTGTGCCATCACGGAATCGTGGCTGAAGGATGGTTGTAGTTGGGAGCTGAATGGCCAAGGTAACATTATACAATGTATCGGTGGTATGGGGAGGAAGGAAGGCTGATGGAGTGACGTGGCTCTGTTTTCAAATCAGTAGCAAGATGTGACATAGGATTGGAAGATGTTGAATCCTTGTGGGTTGAGGTAAGGAACTGCAAAAGTAAAAATGACTCTGACAGCAGTCATATACAGGCCTCCCAACAGTCAGTGGGTTGAGGCCCACAGATTACAACTGGAAATAGAAAAGGCTGATGAAAAGGACAATGTTATGATAATCTTAACATTGGTAAAGGATCTCAAGAAGAGAGTGAGTTTGTTGAATGCAATGTGATGGCTTTCTAGAGCAGTTTGTCGTTGAGCCTACTCGGGGAACAGCTCTACTGGATTGGGTGCTATGTATTGAACCAGAGGTGAGCAGTTCAAAGAAACCTTAGGAAACAATGCTCATAACATGACTGAGTTCAACTTGAAATTTGATAAGGAGAAAGGAAAATCTGACGTTGTAGTATTTCATATAACTATGTAACAATTACAGCACGAAAACAGGCCATCTCGGCCCTTCTAGTCCATGCCGAATGCTTACTCAATTTCAGTAGAGTTAAGGAAATTCCAGTGGTCTGAGAGAGGAGTTGGCCAAAGCAAATTGGAAGGAGATGCTGGCAGGGATGAGAGCAGAGCAGAAATGGTGTCAGTTTCTGGGAAAATGAGAATGGTGAAGGATAGATGTATTCCAAATATAAATAAATACTCAAATGGCAAAATAGTACAACCGTGGCTGACAAGGGAAGACAAGCTATTATAAGGGCAAAAGAGAGGACATACAACTAAGCAAAAATTAGTAGGAAGACAGAGGATTGGGAAGCCTTTAAATACCTACAGAAAGGAACTAAAAGAATGATTGGGAGGGGAAAAATAAACAAGAAATTGATTTGAATTGAATTGACCTTATTACTTACTTCTTTCATATACATGAGAATTAAAAATTTTTACATTATCTCTCCGTCTAAATGCTTACTCAATTTCAGTAGAGTTAAGGAAATGTGCAATTTATAGTAATTTGTGATAAATAATATGTACAACATGCTAGTCAATATAACATAGAAATGCAGTTGTGTCAGCATGAATTAATCAGTCTGATGGCCTGGCTGAAGAAGCTGTCCCGGAGCCTGTTAGTCCTGGCCTTTATGCTACAGTACCGTATCCCAGATGGTAGCAACTGGTACAGTTTGTGGTTGGGGTGACTCTGGTCTCCCAAGATCCTTCAGGCCCTTTCTACACACCTGTCTCTGTAAAACAAGCTGGCAAACAATATCAAATTATTTTTTCAAGTATTGTGAAAATATAAAACAGAGATGAGGGTGTATATAGAACTGCTGGAAAATGAGGCCGGATATATAATAATGCGGGATAACGAGATGGCAGACAAACTAAATATTTTGCATTAATCTTTACCAATGGAAGACACTAGCAGTGTGCCAGGTATTGAAGGGTGCGAGGGAAGAGAAGTGAGTGCAGTTACTGTTACAAGGGAGAAAGTGCTCAAAGAGCTGAAAGACCTAAAGGTACATAAGTCACCCGGACCAGATGAACTGCACCCTAGTGTTCTGAAAGAGGTTGTGGTAGACATTGTGGAGGCATTTCAAATGATCTTTCAAATATCATTGGACCCTGGCATGGTGCCAGAGGACTGGCAAATTGCAAATGTCACTTAACTTTTTAAGTAAGGAGGAAGGCAGCAGAAAGGAAATTATTGACCAGTTAGCCTCACCTCTGTGGTTGGGAAGAAATTGGAGTCAATTGTTAAGTATGAGGTTATGGAATACTTGGTGACACTGCACAAGATAGGACAAGTCAGCATAGATAGGGTGGATAGTAAGTACCTGTTTCCCAGGGCACCAATAGCAAATACCAAAGGGCATATGTACAAAATTAAGGGATGGAAGTTTAGGGGTGACATCAGGGGTAAGTTTTTTACACAGAGGGTTGTGAGTGCCTGGAATGACTTGCCAGAGATGGTGGTGGAGGCTAAAACATTAGGGGTATTTAAGAGCCTCTTGGAGAGTCACATGGATGAAAGAAAAATTGAGGGTTATGGGGTAGTATGGGTTTAGTTCTTTTTTTAAGGATTATATGGGTCGGCCCAACATGGAGGTCTGGAGGGTCTGTACTGTGCCGTTGTGTTCTATGGTTCTATGGCTTTGTTAAGGGAATATCCTGCCTGACAAACCTGTTGGGAGTCTTTGAGGAGATTACAAGTAGGATAGATAAAGAGGATGCAGTGGATGTTGTATATTTGGAATCTCAGAAGGCCTTTGACAAGGTGCTACACATGCAGGCATTGCAGAGGGTTCATTTCATAAGGATGATTCCAGGAATGAAAGGGTTATCATACAGGGTACGTTTCATAGACAATAGACAATAGACAATAGGTGCAGGAGTAGGCCATTCGGACCTTCTAGCCAGCACCGCTACTCCCTGTGATGATGGCTGATCATACACAAACAGTAACCCGTTCCTGCCATCTCCCCATATCCCTTCACCCCACTATCTATAAGAGCTCTATCTAACTCTCTCTTGAATGCATCCAGAGACTTGGCCTCCACTGCCTTCTGGGGCAGAGCATTCCACATATCCACCACTCTCTGGGTGAAAAAGTTTTTCCGCATCTCAGTTCTAAATGGCCTACCCCTTATTCTTAAACTGTGGCCTCTAGTTCTGGACTCACCTATCAGTGGGAACATGCTTCCTGCCTCCAGCGTGTCCAATCCCTTAATAATCTTATATGTCTCAATCAGATCCCCTCTCATCCTTCTAAATTCCAGTGTATACAAGCCCAGTCGCTCCAATCTTTCAACATATGACAGTCCCGCCATTCCGGGAATTAACCTTGTGAACCTATGCTGCACTCCCTCAAAAGCAAAAATGTCCTTCCTCAAATTTGGAGACCAAAACTGCACACAATACCCCAGGTGGGGTCTCACCAGGGCCCTGTACAGCTGCAGAAGGACCTCTTTACTCCTATACTTAATTCCTCTTGTTATAAAGGCCAGCATGCCATTAGCTTTCTGCACTGCCTGCTGTATCTGCATGCTTGCTTTCATTGACTGATATACAAGAACACCTAGATCTCATTGTGCTTCCCCTTTTCCTAACTTGACTCCATTTAGATAGTAATCTGCCTTCCTGTTCTTGCCACCAAAATGGATAGCCTCACATTTATCCACATTAAACTGCATCTGCCATACATTTGGCCACTCACCCAACCTCTCCAAGTCACCCTGCATTCTCAGAATATCTTCCTGACATTTCACACTGCCATCCAGCTTTGTGTCATCAGCAAATTTGCTAATGTTACTTTTAATCCCTTCATCTAAATCATTAAAGTATTTTGTAAACAGCTGCGGTCCCAGTACCAAACCTTGCGGTACCCCACTGGTCACAACCTGCCATTACGAAAGGGACCCGTTAATCACTACACTTTGTTTCCTGTCTGTCAGCCAATTTTCGATCCATGTCAGTACTCTGTCCCAATACCATGTGCCCTAATTTTGCCCACTAATCTCCTATGTGGGACTTTATCAGAAGCTTTCTGGAAGTCCAAGTACACAACATCCATTGGCTTTCCCTTGTCCATTTTCATAGTTACATCCTCAAAAAACTCCAGAAGATTAGTCAAGCATGATTTTCCCTTCATAAATCCATGCTGCCTCGCACTGATCCTTCTACTGCTATCCAAATGTGTTGTAATTTCATCTTTTATAATTGACTCCAGCATCTTTCCCACCACTGACATCAGGCTAACCAGTCTATAATTCCCTGTTTTCTCTCTCCCTCCTTTCTTGAAAAGTGGGACAACATTAGCCACCTCCAATCAGCAGGAACTGTTCCTGAATCTACAGAACATTGGAAAATGATTACCAATGCGCCCACGATTTCTAGAGCCACCTCTTTAAGTACCCTGGGATGCAGAGCATCACGTCTCAGGGACTTATCAGCCTTCAGACTCAACAGTCTATCCAACACCGTTTCTTGCCTAGTACAAATTTCCTTAATATAAATATAATTATTTCCTTATATAATTAAATATAAATATAGCTCTGTGTCTGTACTCGCTGGAATTTAGAAAGATGAGGGGGAATTGAAACCTTTCAAATGTTGAAAGTCCTAGACAGAGTAGATGTGGAAAGGATGTTTCCCATGGTGGTGGAATTTAGGACAAGAGGGCACAGCCTCAAGCTGGAGGGGCATCTATTTAAAACAAATGCAAAGAAATTTGAGCCAGCGGCTGGTGAATTTGTAAAACTTGTTCTGTGTATTTAAGGCAGAGCTTGATAGGTTTGAGATTGGACACAGCATCACAGGTTACGGGGAGAAGACCAGGTAGTGGGCCTGAGGAAGGAAAAAAGGATCAGCCATGATTGAATGGTGGAGCAGACTCGATAGGCAAATGGCCTAATTCTGCTCCTATGTCTTATGGTGATCAGACCACTACATTGAAGCATTGTGAGAATGAGCTCGGACACACCAACAAGCATTGACATGGGTCAAGATTTCATCTCAGGAGAAGCACACACAGCATACCCGGCCTGGCAAAGCTCCCTCACACACATACACAGGAAGGATTGGCAGATTGTAGTCAGAGTCTCAGCAATGTACGTTGTTATTTCCCCCAGTAACCTGGAAACCAGTCTCTTCAGAGACAGTCATTTATTCATTTAAACAACTCAATCACGTGTGACACATTGTCAACATGTGATGACACAATGTAACATACAAATTCTTCAATGTGCACTCTCCTTCAATGTGTATACACACCATATATACACACACACACACACACACACACACACACACACACACACACACACACACACACACACACACACACACACACACACACACACACACACACACACACACACACACACACACACACACACACACACAGTATGCCTCTCCCTTAAAGCGAAATCTTACCTGACAAATCTGTTGGAATTCTTTGAGGAAAGCAAAGCCAAGTAGTGCTGCAGAAGCTTGGAATCTGGGGAAGGACAGAGGCAGATCAGGAAATGGGCAAATAAGTAATAAATGGATTATCGAGTAGGGAAGTCGTGCATGCTCTTAGGTAGAAGGAATAAAGGCACAGACAATTTTGTAAACAGAGAGAAAATTCAAAAATCAGAAGTGCAAAGAGACTTGGGTGTCCTTGTGCAGGATTCCCTCAAGGTTAACTTGCAGTTTGTGTCAGTGATAAGACAGGCAAATTCAATGTTTGCTTTCATTTCGGGAGGATTAGAATACAAGAGCAAGGATGTAATGCTGAGGTTTTAGTAAGGCATTGGTCAGACCACACTTGGAGTATTGTGAGCAGTTATGGGTCCCTTATATCGGAAAAGATGTGCTGGCATTGGAGAGGGTCCAGGAGGTTCACAAGAATGATACTGGGAATGAAAGAGTTAACATATGAGGAGTGTTTGATGTTTCTGGGCCTGTACTCACTGGAGTTTAGAAGAATGGCTTATTTACTATCCCTCTCAACCCTATTCTCCCGCCTCTTCCCCATAACTTTTGAGACTCTGACTAATCAAGATGCTTACTTGTCAACTTCTGCTTTAAGAATCAAACAGGAGAAAATCTGCAGATGCTGGTAATCCAAGCTACACAGGTCCTGATGAAGGGTCTCGCCAGATCTCTCTGACACCTGTCTGGAGAGAGTTGATGTTGGGAGGATGTGGGTGGTCGAGAACGGTAAGCACAGACTCCGACTATAGGGATGACCATTTAGGACAGAGAAGAGGAGGAATTCCTTTATCCGCAGGATAGTGAATCTTCCACAGGCAGCTGTGGAAGCCAAATAATTGAGTATATTTAAGGTGAGGTAACACACACAATTGTTGGGGAAACAGCAGGCAAGAAAGTTTCTCTGGAAAAGAGTAAACAGTCGACATTTCAGACTGAAACACCTCATCAGGACCTGTATTGCTTAAGGGTTCCTGCAAATTTATCCCCTTTCCCCATGAAGGGCTGCGGGTGACAGGGTTGTGGGAAAGGGGACAAAGTGATCCTCATCTCCGATCTTTGTCCCCCTCCAGCTTCTCATTATGTCTACACACACAGTTCACCCGCAGGCTTTCCACCCCCCCCCCCCCCCTCCTGGTTCAATCTGCCATTCATATCTCCCCTACTGGTTCCCATTATCACCTCTTTTACTGTCTCAAACCATCACAAATGAATGTGAACGTTGAATGAAGGGCCTGTTCCTGTGCTGTACTGTTCTATGTTCTCTGTTCCCTGTTTAGAAGAATGGGAGAGGATCTCAGGGAAACACAAAATTCTTCCAGGGGTCAACAGGCAAGTCAGGGACGATGTTGCCCCTGTCTGAGGAGTCAAGGGTCAGGTGTCTCTGTTTGGAATTCTCAGCACCCGTGGGGAGGAGGAGGTTTGGGGGGGTTTTTAGCCATTCAGTTCACAGAGCCATCACCGTACAGCATAGAAATGTGCCCTTCGACCCATCACCTCTGAGCTGACCTATTTACCCATCTACATTCATCCCATTGGCCGGCATTAGGTCAGTCTGCCTCTGTGCCTTGCCTATTGAAGTGTCTGTCCAAGTGTCTCTTAAACACAGAGGACTGGATTCCTGTGACCTGCAGAGGTCGGTGCTGGGGCCGGGTTGTTTGTCATTCATTGGATGAGAATGTAAGTGACAAAGTTAGTAGGTTTGTGAGAGACACTAAAATTCATGGTATAGTGGACCCTTGATCAACTGTAGAGGTGGATACAGTAACAATGTTTGAAAATACATCTTGGCAGGAATATGGATAAGAAGGTGGAAAGGAATAATCGGCAAATAGGACTAGCTCATTAAAGCAAGCTGGTCAGTACGAACAAGTTGGGCCGAAGAGCGTCTGCGACCTGCTGTTTAAATCCATTCACTCACCCCCTTCCCATCTTAATCCACCCCTTTCCCGCGCTCGTTTCTGCTGTCTATCTCCTCTATTTATTTCTGTTCTTGAGGGAAGATGTCGACCTGAAACGTAGACTGTCCACCTCTCTCCACACATGCTGGCTGACCCGCTCGGTTCCTCCAGCATTTTGTGTCTGTTTGATCGGGAAATCTCTGCTCTCCGTCCAGCGGAAAACCCACGGGGAGACATTAGATGTCCATCCGCGTTCCTGGGGTAAAACCACGGGAAAGGTTCGTGTCGGCCACCCAAAGCGCCTGAGGCCCAGCGGACTTCCCCCGATCCCCAGAGCCGCGCTGCTCGAGGCTCCCCACCCCGGTCCCCGGGGCCGCGCTGTCCGAGTCTGCCCTCGATCCCTGGGTGCTCTCTAATTCTCTGTTTCTCCCCCCAGTCTCTGTCACCCTTGATGTGGAAACGGCGAATCCGTGGCTCGAGGTGTCTGAGGATCGGAAGAGTGTGAGATGGACCGGCACCCTGAGGAATCTCCCTGACACCGGGAAGAGATTCTCATACTGGGCTTGTGTGCTGGGATCGGAGGGATTCACATCGGGGAGACATTATTGGGAGGTGGAGGTGACAGGGAATCGGGTCTGGGGTCTGGGAGTCGCCGCAGAGTCTGTGGAGAGGAAGGGCGAGGTCGGACTGTGTCCGGTGACCGGATTCTGGGTCATCAGGCGAGTTAATGACGTGTTACACCGGGATTGTGAGGTGTTCCGTGTTCTCACCTCCCCCGAGTCCCGTATTGCAGCCGGTCCCATCCCCGGGAGGGTGGGAGTTTATCTCAGTTACGAGTCCGGGACGGTTTCATTTTACAACGCGGAGACCAGGACCCATCTCCACACCTTCACTGGGAATAAATTCACGGGGAAACTTTATCCTCTCTTCGCGACTTGGGTTGTGAACCAGTGGCTGAGAATCTGCTCCGGTTCCGCTCCGGGTCTGTAAACGGGTCGGGTCCCGGGACCGGCGTCAGGAGTAAATTCCCTGTAAATATAAATGTGCGGAGAGTGCAGCTAAATATGTGGCTAAGGAGATGGTGCAGGAGGGAGGGCTTCATGTTTCTGGACAATTGGGCTTTGTTCTCGGGAAGGTGGGACCTGTTCCGACGGGACAGTTTGCCCCTGAACTGGAGGGGAGCTAACGTCCTTGCGGGTAGATTTACTAGTGCTGCTCCGAGCGGCGGGGGGGGGGGGGGGGGTGTTGGGTTAAATTACGTTTGCACAGGGAGGGGAACCAGAGTGTTAGAGCAGATAGTGAAGCGGAGGAGGATAAATGTCATGCGAGGACTGCATGTATAGACAAAAGTAAAATACCTGATAGAAATTTTCTCAGGTGCATCTATTTCAATGCACGGAGTATTGTAGGTAAGGCAGATGAGCTGAGGGCGTGGGTTTCATTTTTAGAATCTTTTCATTAGTACACAATCTTCTACAGCTATAGAATGATACAAACCTTCAACAGGTTATGTTTACGATTAATAAAGCTGAAGAAAAAAGCTGATCATAATATATAAATACGGGAAAAAAATTATATATAGGAAAATGAAGGGAAAAAAAGTGCTCCGACTAACTAGAAACAAATACCCCACTGATTACAAAAAAAAAGAAAAAAAAACATTAGGAGTCAACCCCCCTGGAGCAATACGTTTGATCATCATCTAAATATATAAAGAAAAAATAGTTATTAATCGCCTGTTCATATTTATAATATATATATATAAAATTGGAAGGAAACCATATAGAATATTTCAGATTAATTGATAATATTTGGCAAAAGAACCACATCTTCTCTCAAAATCGAATCGGGGTTCAAAAGTTCTACTTCTAATCTTTTCCAAACTGAGACATAACATTACTTGAGAAAACCATTCAATTAATGTAGGGGGATAGATATCTTTCCATTTTAATAGAATAGCCCTTCTTGCCAGTAGTGTAACAAATGCAATTACATGTTGATCTGAAGATGAGATACCCTGAATATGATGTAGAACTAATCCAAATAGAACAGTCAATTGATTAGGTTGTAAATTAATTTTCAGAGCTTCAGAAATTGCAGAAAATAAAGATTTCCGAAACAATTTTAATAAAGAACATGACCAGAGCATATGTGACAAAGTAGCTACTTCAGTTTTACATCTATCACAATAGTTGTCTATACTAGGAAATATTTTAGATAGTCTCTCCTTTGTTAAATAATAACGATGAAACATTTTAAATTGAATTAAACAGTGGTTGGCACATATAGAAGATGAATTTACGTTTTTCAAAATTCGAACCCAATCTTCATTAACAAAGGTCATATTAAGTTCTCTCTCCCAATCTTGTTTAATCTTTAGTGGTAGGTTCTGTTTGTAACAAAAGTAATTATAAATTCTGCTAATGGAACCTCTCACTAAAGGATTCATTTTCAAAATGGTATCCAACAAATCAGATTCTTGTAAATATGGAAATTTAGGTAAATATTGTTGTAAAAAATGTCTAACCTGAAAATATTGCAAAAAAATGTGTATGAGCGGGAGGATATTTGTTAATTAACCCTTCAAAAGTCATCAATCGACCATCACCAAATAAATCCGTAAAATAACAGATCGCTTTATTTCTCCATAGGAGAAAAATGGTATTGGTTATTGAAGGTTTAAATAAAAGAGTTTTGATATAAAAAACTAGACAACTTAAATTGTTTAAAATTTTAAAAATTCCGAAACTGAACCCAAATCCGTCGGGATTGTTTAATAACCGGGTAAAGATTTAAATTTGGAATTTTAGAGAGCTGTAAAGGTAATGGAGCTCCTAATATTGATGTTAAATGAAATTCTTTAACAACTTCTAATTCCAAATCAACTCAAAGTGGTTTTTGGCTGTTATCGAGCAAGTATAACCAAAAACATAATTGTCTAATATTCACAGCCCAATAATAGTCTTAAATTGGGAAGTGCAAGTCCACCATCTATTTTGGATTTTTCTAAATAATACTTGTTAAATTCTTGGTCTCTTTTTGTTCCAAATAAAGGAAGAAATAAGAGAATCAAATTGATGGAAAAAAATTAGTTAAAAAGATAGGTATATTTTGGAAAATATATAAAAATCTAGGTAAAATCATCTTTTTCACAGCATGGATACGACTTACTAAAGAAAGTGTAAGTGGATTCCATCTAGAAAATAGTTGTTTCACGGTGTCTATTAAAGGAACTATACTAGCTTTATAAAGATCTTTATAGTTTAAGTAATTATAATACCTAAATATGTAAATGTATTAACAATTATAAAAAGAATATCATTATATAAACTAACAAGGGCATTTAATGGAAACAATTCACTTTATTCAAGTTAAGTTTATATTCTGAAAGTTTACCAAAATCTTTAAGTGTTTCCAAAAGATTAGGAATTGATTCCTCAACATTCGAAATAAAAATCAAAAGATTATCTGCATAGAGAGAAATCTTATGTATGGGTCCATTTATACAGATACTATGAATGTTTTTAGCTTCACGTAATGTTATGGCTAAAGGCTCCAATATAAAATTAAATAATAAAAGGCTTAATGGACATCCCTGTTTAGTACCACGAGAAAGTGAAAAAAAAAAGAAGACCTGGAATTATTAGTAATGACCGTGGCAATAGGGTTCTTATAAGTCATTCAAATCCATCTATAAAATTATTACCAAAACCAAATTCCTCTAATACTGTAATCAGATATGGTCACTCAACTCTATCAAATGCCTTTTCTGCATAGAAAGAGATAACACATTAAGGTTGCTTAGTTAATGATGAATATATAATGTTCATCGATCTCCGAACATTAGAGAAAGTAGCAGCCTTTAATAAAGCCCGTTTGATCCATAGAGATGATTTTAGTAAAAATATTTTCCAAGTGATCAGCCATTATTTCAGAAAGAATTTTTGCATCCACATTTATAGCGAAATAGGTCTATGTGATGAGCATTCAACAGGATCTTTATCTTTTTTAAGAATTAAGGAAATAAATGCTTCATTAAAAAGAAGGTAAATTACCCTTCTCAAAGGAATCATGAAATATTTCCAAAAGATACAGAGAAAGTAATCTTTCAATTTTTTTGTAAAATCCCACCGAATAACCATCAGTTCCAGGAGCCTTACCTGATTGCATTGATGAAATAGCTTTATCAATTTCATGCTCGGTAATTGGAGCATCAGGAATCTGTTGATCTTCAAAAGAAATTTGTGGAAATTTAATCTTATGCAAAAAAAGCCTTCATTTTGGAGGAATCTGCAGGAAATTTAGATCTATAAAGATAAGAGTAAAAATCTTGAAAAGTATTATTAATATCCTCATGGTTACTTGCTATATCTCCATTATTTTTATGAATCTTTCAAATTTGTATTTTAGCTCTCGCTGTTCCTAATTGGGAAGCTAAGATCTTATTATTTTTATCCCCAAAAATATAAAATTGACTTGCCAATTTAAGCAAATATCCTTCAATAGGAAATGTTAGTAATAAATTATACTGTGATTGTAATTCTACTCTTTTAAATGAAACATTTGGAGAGATTGCATTGATGTTATCTAATTCTTTGATTTGTTTAGAGATTTTATCTAATTCCTTTCTTGTTTGTTTCTTCAATTTAGCTATATACGATGTAATTTGACCACGTAAATAAGCTTTTAATGTATCCCAAATTACTCACTCTGAGACGTTTCCTTATTATTGAAGAGAAAAAAACTCTTTTATCTGAGTTTCAATAAACTCAACAAATTCTGAACTTTGTAATAAATGTTCTGGAAAACGCCAAAATGGTCTGGTAGAAACAACATCTTTCAATTCAAATATTAAGTTTAAAGGAGCATGATCAGAGATAGTGATCGCATCATACTCACATTTCTGAACATTGAATAGAAGTCGAGGGTCAACTATAAAATAGTCGATTCTCGAATAAAATTTATGAACATGTGAGAAAAAAAGAATATTCTCTATCACTAGGGTGCATATGCCTCCAGATCTCAAGTAAACCATAATCAATTAAAAAGGAATTAATAAGTGATGCAGAACGATTAGGGAGTTGTATTTGGATGATGACTTACCCATTAAAGGATTTAAACAAGTATTAAAATCATGACCCATTAATAACATATATTCATTTAAATCAGGTAATAGAGCAAAAACAGCTTTAAAAATGAGGGATCATCAACATTTGGTCCATAAATATTAACCAAAACCATTTTTTATTACAAATTATTCCTTTAACAATCAAAAATCTACCATTAATATCAGCTATAATATCCTTTTGATTAAAAGAAATATTGGAATCAATAAAAATAGAGACACCTCTAGTTTTACCCTGGGATTTTGCGTGAAACTGAGGATCCTTTCAAAATTTAAAAAATCGATTTTTATCACATAATCTAATATGCGTCTCTTGAGCAAAGATTATATCAGGCTGGAATCGGTTAATAACTTGAAATGTTTTCTTATGCTAAATAGGATGATTCCAACCGTGAACATTTCAAGTTAAAACATTTAGCTGTTTAGATATCATCATGGAACTTTGTATCTAAAAACAATTGTTAGACGCATGTCAGGATAGGATAGTCGAAAATGGCGGAGATGAACAAAAATAAAAAATAATTGGCGTATGCTTCGGGATTCCATAATGGGGAAAAAAAAAGAAAAAAAGTCCCACCCAAACTACAAGGCCCCAATCGACGCAAGCCCCAAGAAAGGGATAGATGCAGATAAAGACTCCGCCTACCTAAGTAATAAAAAAATGAATTAAAAGTCATCTCTGTCTCCCTCTACCGACCATAAAACTCATTACAGTCGACATATATCTCAACATAATTAACTTGGAAGGATAGTGTTTTTCTTGTAAAACAAACAACCTTCAATTGAGAGTAACATTCATAATATTAGATAAAGGAAGAAAATCACATTCAAAATAATTCTTGAATTATTTGCACAAAAGAAAAACAATTGCCATCTTTAAATTGTCCAATCTATCTTTAAAACATAAAGAAATCCAAATAAATACTTAAAAGATCTTTACTAATGCATACAGAATAATAATAAAAAAACAGTTAATTCATTTCAATGCCGCAGGAAAAAAATTCTAGATGGTTCAAACTTATCTACAGTCTATCAACAGTTCTCCCGCTATGTCTGCTGAGGTTAAAACCATGCAAACCGGTCTTTTTCAGAGATAAAAATACATTTTAAGGTAAAGATTTTATGTAACCATCAAATCTTCCAATCTCGTCAGTCTTTACACCGCGAGACACTCAAGCCATTATAAATCATTCAAACTTCAGGCTTCAGACTCGTCGTCATTGAAATATTTGCACAAAAGAAAAATAATCGCCATCTTTAAGTTATCCAATCTATCTCTAAAACGTAAAAAAAATCCAAGTAATTACTTAAAAAAAACTTTACAAAAGCATACGGAACGAAAAAAACAGTTGGTTCATTTAAATGCTGCAGAAAAAATTCTAGATGGTTCAGAATTATCTACAGTCTTTCAACAGTTCTCCCGCTATATCTTCAGAGGTTAAAACCATCCAAACGAGACATTTTCAGAGATAAAAATACATTTTAAGGTAAAGACTTTCTATAAACATCAAGTCTTCCAATCTCACCACTTTACACCACGAGACAATCAAACTATTGTAGATCATTCAAACTTTAGGCTTCAGACTCGTCAGACAAACAGTTAATATAACACAGTGCATTCAATGCATCATCAAAAATACAAGATCCAGAATTTTTAACAAAAAAAGTCTTAGTTTGGCTGGATATTGTAACGATGGAAAGAACTTTTTTTGATACGCCAGTTTCATAGAAGAAACAAATGCAGCACGTTTCTTAACAATTTCACGTGGAAAGTCTTCAAAAAACGAACTTCTGAACTTAGAAATTGAAATAATCTTTGTCTTCTTGCAAGCTTAACAATGCGGACCTTGTCTCTAAAACGGAAATAACGCACAACAACATGCCTGTTTTTACCTTCAAAGATTTTAAAGCACCGGTTCTGTGAGCCGATTCAACCTCCGGGAGTTGCGAATAAACCTCCGGAAATAAAGACTGAAACATTTTAGCAAAATAATCCAGTGTGTCGGCAGATTCTGACTTCTCTTTTTATCCAACAATTCGAATATTATTCCGACGCGATCGAGCTTCTAAATCCACGCTCCGTTGTTGAGCCTTTTCCAAACGAGAAGAAAGGTCAGCCGCATTTCGATTCACTTCTTTAAGATCGAGGCTCAGAGAGTCAATTCTTTCTTCAAATTTCTCTTTTAGTTGAGTTATTTCAGTGCCGATACTGCTGCTTCGAGACTCTAATCTCTTAGCCCAAGAGGGTTCTTCCGAGAACTCGTCAGCTTTTTTAGATTTTCCGTTAGATGGGTCCGGATTTCGCCTGGTGGTTTTCAAAGTAGCCATAGTTATAACTATTGCTGTACAGAATCGACTGAATAAAGTTGAAATTTCAAAGTTTAAATCGGAAAAGGGAGAGATTAAAGGCGGACAAGAAGCAACTGAGTCTTACATGTCCGCAAGCGGAAGGCGGAGTCCGGAAGTTGTTGGAATCGATTGTTATGGATGAGATTACTGAGTACCGGGAGGCACATGACAAGCCTGCGGGTTTCCTGAAAGGAAAATCCTGCCTGACTAACCTACTGCAATTGTTTGAGGAGATTACAACTGGGTAGACAAAGCAGATGCAGTAGATGTAGTATACTTGGATTTTCAGTGGGCCTTTGGAAGGTGCTGCATAGGCTGCTTAGCAAGATAAACGCCATGGAATTATAGGGAAGTTACGAGCATGTGTGGAGCATTGGCTGATCAACAGAAAACAGAGTGGGATTAAAGGGATCCTATTCTGGCTGCCGGTTACCACTGGAGTTCCACAGTGGTCGGTGTTTAGCCAACTGCTTTTCACGATGTATGTCAATGACTTGGACTATTGAATTAATGGATTTGTGGCTAAATTTGCTGACGATACAAAGATAGGTGCAGGAGCGGGTAGTGCTGAGGAAACAGAGTGTCGGCAGAGAGGTTTAGATAGTTTCGGGGAAGGGGCAATGAAGTAGTTAATGAAATACAACGTTGGAAAGTGTATGGTCATGAATATTTGTATAAGAAATAAACGGGAAGACGTTTATTTAGATTGGGAGAGAATTCAAAATGCAGAGATGCAAAGGAACTTGGAAGTCCTTCTGCAGGTTGACCTCCAGGTTGAGTCGGTGGTGAAGAAGGTGAATGCAATGGTGGCATTCATTTCTATTAGTAAAGAATATAAGAGCACAGATGTGATGTTGAGGTTCTATAAGGGCCTGTTGAGGTAAAAGGGCTGGATGGTTTAGAGTTTGTGAAATGGGTGCAGGATAGTTTTTTGCAACAATACATAGAAGTACCGACTAGAGATGGGGCAGTGTTGGATCTCCTGTTAGGGAATGCGATAGGTCAGCTGACAGATGTATGTGTTGGGGAGCACTTCGGGTCCAGTGATCACAATAGCATTAGCTTCAATATAATTATGGAGAAGGACAGGACTGGGCCTAGAGTTGAGATTTTTGATTGGAGAAAGGCTAACTTTGAGGAGATGCGAAGGGATTTAGAGAGAGTGGATTGGATCAAGTTGTTTTATGGGAAGGATGTAATAGAGAAATGGAGGTCATTTAAGGGTGAAATTATGAGGGTACAGAATCTTTATGTTCCTGTTAGGTTGAAAGGAAAGGTTAAAGGTTTGAAAGCGCCATGGTTTTCAAGGGATATTAGAAACTTGGTTCGGAAAAAGAGGGATGTCTATAATAGATATAGGCAGCATGGAGTAAAGGAATTGCTCGAGGAATATAAAGAATGTAAAAGGAATCCTAAGAAAGAGATTAGAAAAGCTAAAAGAAGATACGAGTTTGGTTTGGCAAATAAGGTGGAAGTAAATTCGAAAGGTTTCTACAATTCTATATTAAAAGCAAGAGGATAGTGAGGGATAAAATTGGTCCCTTAGAGAATCAGGGTGGTCAGCTATGTGTGGAGCCGAGGGAGATGGGAGAGATTTTGAACGATTTCTTCTCTTCGGTATTCACTAAGGAGAAGGATATTGAATTGTGTAAGGTGTGGGAAACAAGTAAGGAAGTTATGGAACCTATGACAATTAAAGAGGTGGAAGTACTGGCGCTTTCCCCAGGACCTTGAGGGAAGTTTGTGTAGAGATAGCAGGAGCTCTGACGGAGATCTTTCAGATGTCATTAGAAACGGGGATTGTGCCGGAGGATTGGCGTATTGCTCATGTGGTTCTATTGTTTAAAAAGGATTCTAGAAGTAAGCCTAGCAATTATAGACCTGTCAGTTTGACATCCCTGGTGGGTAAAGTAATGGAAAGTATTCTTAGAGATAGTATTTATAATAATCTGGATAGACAGGATCTGATTAGGAGTAGCCAGCATGGATTTGTGCGTGGAAGGTCATGTTTGACAAACCTTATTGAATTTTTTGAAGAAGTTTTGAATGTTGACGAGGGTAAGGCAGTGGATGTAGTCTATATGGACTTCAGCAAGGCCTTTGACAAAGTTCCACATGGAAGGTTAGTTAAGAAGGTTCAGTCGTTAGGTATTAATGCTGGAGTAATAAAATGGATTCAACAGTGGCTAGATGGGAGATGCCAGAGAGTAGTGGTGGATAATTGTTTATCGGGATGGAGGCCGGTGACTAGCGGGGTGCCTCAGGGATCTGTTTTGGGCCCAATGTTGTTTGTAATATACATAAATGATCTGGATGATGGGGTGGTAAATTGGATTAGTAAGTATGCCGATGATACTGAGGTAGGAGGTGTTGTGGATAATGAGGTGGGTTTTCAAAGCTTGCAGGGAGATATATGCCGGTTAGAAGAATGGGCTGAACATTGGCAGATGGAGTTTAATGCTGAGAAGTGTGAGGTTCTACATTTTGGCAGGAATAATCCAAATAGAACATACAGGGTAAATGGTAGGGCATTGAGGAATGCAGTGGAACAGAGAGATCTAGGAATAACAGTGCATAGTTCCCTGAAGGTGGAGTCTCATGTAGATAGGGTGGTGAAGAAGGCTTTTGGAACGCTGGCCTTTATAAATCAGAACATTGAGTACAGAAGTTGGGATGTAATGTTAAAATTGTACAAGGCATTTGTAAGGCCAAATTTGGAATATTGTGTACAGTTCTGGTCACCGAATTATAGGAAAGATATCAATAAATTAGAGAGAGTGCAGAGACGATTTACTAGGATGTTACATGGGTTTCAGCACTTAAGTTACAGAGAAAGGTTGAACAAGTTAGGTCTCTATTCATTGGAGCGTAGAAGGTTGAGGGGGGATTTGATCGAGGTATTTAAAATTTTGAGAGGGATAGATAGAATTGACGTGAATAGGCTGTTTCCATTGAGAGTAGGGGAGATTCAAACGAGAGGACATGATTTGAGAGTTAGGGGGCAAAAGTTTAAGGGAAACACGAGGGGGTATTTCTTTACTCAGAGAGTGATAGCTGTGTGGAATGAGCTTCCTGTAGAAGTAGTAGAGGCCAGTTCAGTTGTGTCATTTAAGGTAAAATTGGATAGGTATATGGACAGGAAAGGAGTGGAGGGTGATGGGCTGAGTGTGGGTAGGTGGGACTAGATGAGATTAAGAGTTCGGCACGGACTAGGAGGGCCGAGATGGCCTGTTTCCGTGCTGTGATTGTTATATGGTTATATGGTTATAAGACACTCGAGATCACGTTTGGACAATTGTGTGCAGTTTCGGACTCCTTATTTTGGAAAGGATATAATGACATTGGAGAGGGTTCAGAGAAGATTCACAAGAATGATTTGAGGAGCATCTGGCTTCTCTTGAGCTGTATTCCCTGGAGTTCAGGAGAATGGTGGGGGTCGGGGCGGGGGGGGGGATCTCATTGAACCTTTCCGAATGTTGAAAGCCCTGAACAGATTAGATATGGCGAAGTTATTTCCCATGGTAGGGGAGTCTATGACAAGAGGGCACGACTTCAGGACTGAATGACATCCATTTAGAATAGAGATGAGGAGAACTTACTTTAGTCAGAGGGTGGTATATTTGTGGAAATACTTGCCACAAGCAACTGTGGAGGCCAAGTCATTGGGTGCATTTAAGGCAGAGAGAGATAGGTTCCTGATTAGCCAGGGTATCAAAGGGTTTGGGGAGAAGACAGGGGAGTGGGGATGAATGGAAGAATTGGATCAGTCCATGATTGAATGGCGGAGCAGGCCAAATTTGAAAGGCCAAATGGTCTATTTCTGCTCTTATATCTTATCGTCTTAACTGAGATGTCTGAGAGAATCCTTCCCCACATTCAGAACAGGTGAATGGCATACCCCTGTGTGAATTCGCTGATGTATTTTAAAGTCAGATGACCGAGTGAATCCCTTCCCACATTCAGAGCAGATGAAAGGTTTCTCCCCATTGTGAACTCGCTGATGTACCTTCAGCTGAGATGACCGAACGAATCCTTTCCCACATTCAGAGTGTGTGAACAGCCTCTACCGAGTGTGAAGTTTCTGATGTTCCTTCAGATGAGATGACCGAGTGAATCCCTTACCACATTCAGCGCAGATGAATGGCTTCTCCCCAGTGTGAACTCGCTGATGTTCAATCAGTTGAGATTGCCAAGTGAAAACCTTCTGACATTCAGAGCAGGTAAATGGCTTCTTCCCAGTGTGAAGAGGCTGATGTTTCTTGAGTTGAGCTGACTCAATCAATCCCTTCCCACATTCAGAGCAGCTGATGGCCATTCCCCAGCGTGAAGTCGCTCATGTTCCTTCAGTTGAGCTGAATGGGTGAATCCCTTCCCACATTCAGAGCACGTGAATGGTTTCTCCCCAGTGTGAATTTGATGGTGTATCAAGAGTTGAGATGAACGACTGAATACCTTCCCACATTCAGGGCAGGTGAACGGCTTCTCCCCAGTGTGAACTAGCTGGTGTGTCAGTAGCTGAGAATTCTGAATGAATCCCCTCCCACAGTCTGAGCAGGTGAATGGTCTCTCCCCAGTGTGAACGTTGATGTTGTAGCAGGTGATTTGACTGCATGAATCCTTTCCCACAGTCTGAGCAGGTGAATGGCCTCTCCCCAGTGTGAACTCACTTCTGTCTATGTAGTGTGGACGAGTGAGTGAATCTCTTCCCACTGTCCGAGCAGGTCAATGTCCTCTCACTGGTGAATTTTAGGATATATCTTTAGCATTAATAACAAAATGACTTCCCGCTTGCACAACAGGTGAAGCATCTCACACTGGTGTGAACTTGCTGATGTATCTTCAGGCTGGATGACTGAGTAGTTCCCCTCCCACACACAGAGCAGGTGAATGGCCTCTCCCCACGGTGAACTCACTAGCGTGTCTGCAGCGAGGCTGTGAGTGAATCCCTTCCCACACTGAGAGAAGGAGAATGATACCTGACTACGATCAATTCTCTGGCAATTCAGAAAGTCAGAAGTTTTGAATCCCTTGTAGTTTTGAAGTTTTGAATGCAGTTGAAGAACTGATCTCCAGTGAACAAATGCTGGTGTGTTTTCAGCACCCCGGTTCCAGTGGATTTCACTGAGTTAAAACAGAAATCTTGATTTCAGAGACAGAACACATTACCAGCCGGTATGAGATAATTCTTCATCTCCATGGAACGACAACAGATGTGTTGGTGTTGCAAAGAAAATATTTGGTCACTCCTTAAATATCCAGACAGAGTCAGCAAAACTGATGTGTTGTGTTTGAGATTCCCGTGCACAAGTGTTCTGTCATTTCAAACCTGTAAAAATATTTGCAAAATACATCAATGGGTGAAGGACAATATTTCAGGAGAGATTTTAGTCTGTGGTGAGAACATAAGAAATAGGAGCAGGAGTAGGCTATCTGGTCCATCGAGCCTGCTCCGCCATTTAATAAGATCATGGCTGATCTGGCAATGGACTCATCTCCTCTTCCCTGCCTTTTCCCCATAACCCTTAATTCCCCTACTATGCCAAAATCTACCCAACCTTGTCTGAAATATATTTACTGAGGTAAATCTGTCCAATGAAGGAGTGGACAGATCCACAGATTCAGCACCCTCTAGGAAAAACAGTTACTACTCATCTCCAACCCACATCCCCCGAATCTTGAGGCAACGTCCTCTAGTTCTAGTCTCATCTACCATTGGAAACAACTTTCCTGCCTCTATCTTATCTAATCCTTTCATAATTTTACATGTTTACATGAGAGGCATAGTTTTAAGGTGCTTGGAAGTAGAGTCAATAGGAATGTCAAAGGTATGTTTTTCACACGGAGGGTAGTCGGTGCATGGAATGCACTGCCAGCGATGATGGTAGAGGCAGATACCATAGAGTCTCTTCGATATGTACATGGAGCTTAGAAAAACTGAGTGTAATGTGGTTGGGAAATCCAAGGCAGTTTCTAGAACAGGTTACATGGACGACCCAACACTGTGGGCCGAAGGGCCTGTAATATATTGCAGATTTCTATGCTTCTATGTGCACTCATCTTCTAACAAGGCACGGAACAGACACTCTGACTGACCATCAAATTCTCTGACTGTATTCCTGTCTGTGTGAGAATGGGCTGTTTCTGACTTCAATCAATCTATGACTTGGCTCAATTTGTCTCTGTCCTTTGACATTATTTCAAGTTCTGGTCATGTTCCACAATACTACAAAGAGCACTTGTTACTGCATGTGTGATCCTGGAGATTTACTAATTTCTTGGATCGCACCCCCCCCCCCCACCCCCGCTGATTGACAGTGATGAACCCATCGATGGCAATGCCAATGGAGGGCAGTGGTTATTCTCATTTGAGTGCGGCACCTTTGTGACCTGAGAGCCAAAAGTCACTTGTCATCGAGGCAAAGGTGTTTCATATCGTTACTTACCCAGAGAGAACTAAATCTGACGGAAGGTTTTAATTCCATACAGCACTAATTGACATTTTTACTAGTTCGACGGACTCGGAGTCCGCAGCGGTCGGGGCGCTTTCACTGTGTGCTGTGTCTGCGAGGCTGGGTCCGGCGGTGCCGTGGACGTCCATCTGCCGCCTGCGTGGGATGACAAGTCTATCGGGACCCTGAGGGCTTGTGGAAACTGTGTGGTGGTTTCTTTTCGATCTTATCGTCTTTTAACATCTTTGGACTATTTTTGCTGTGCCCATGGTCTTTTTTTTAATCAATTATGCTATTGTTTGCTCTGTTGTAATATGTTGTAATTATATGGTTTTCTGCAGGTCTTGAAGCTTTAGTTTTTGGTCTTGTTTTGTCTGGTGGATTTGGCGCTCCTTTCCGGGCTACTCGCTAAAATCGTAGTGCGATATTAATAAGCAGCAGCCTCTCCGGACTCTGGATTGGGGATTGCCAAACGTTAAGTGGATTTTCTGGTGTAGTCTGTTTTGTCATGTGCTTTTGTGATATCTCACAAAACGTTGTCTCATGTTTTAACTGCATTGCATTGGTGGTTTCTAAATGACAATAAACTGAATCTGAATCTGAATCTAAATGGAAGGTAAACTCTTCAACTGAGATAAACTGGTAACTATATTTTTGTTCAGAGTTCATAATCCTCGGATGTACATAGTTCGAGCTCGATAGTGTTTGGGAGATACATCCGCTCACACTTCCTTCGACTGTACAGGGCAACGCTGGTACTAACGGCCATGGCTGCCTCTTTACCCAGAAGCCCTCACGTAGAGAAACCTCCCTGTCCGCCATCGAAAGTTCCAGGAATGCGCATGCGCCCCTTAGGATTTGAGGGCCCATACCAAACTTCCTCAACCGTTTGAGGTGTAAGAGGCGCTGTTGTGCCTTTTTCACCGCACAGCTTGAGTGTACAGACCACGTGAGGTCCTCAGTGATGAGGATCCCGAGGAACTTAAAGCTGTTTACCCTCTCAACCCCAGATCCATTGTTGTCACTAGGGGTTAGCCCGTCTCCATTCCTGTAATCCACAACCAGCTCCCTTGATTTTCCGACATTGAGGGAGAGGTTGTTTTCTCGACACCATTGTGTCAGAGAGATGACTTCTTCCTTGCAGGCCACCTCATTATTGTTTGAGATTGGGCCAATCAATGTGGTGCTGCCGGCAAATTTAATGAAGAGATTGGAGCTGTGGGTGGCCGGTTAGCAGATGGACTGTTGTATGTGGTTATTACAGCTGATAGGAAAGAGCTTCTGTAACGATCCTTGTGATAGTGGTGCTGAGTGAGTCTGTTCGAAAGGGTGCTCCGCTGCCTGTGCAGTTGCTCATGGAGAGGATGTGCCCGATTGTCCGTAATGGGTGTCCATTTGTTTAGTGACACCACTCCTCTCCACCACTCACTCCAAAGAGCCCCGGTTGTGGCCAAGGACGGTTCCAACCTTTCTGATGGGTTTATTTTGCATCGATGCTGCTCCCCCAACGTAAAGCGGCAAAGAAAACTGCAGTCGCTACAACAGACTGGTAAAACATCTCCAGCATCCTGCCTGACACATTCAAGGATCTCGGCTTCCTTAGAAAATGGAGACCGCTCATCCCCTTCTTGTAAACAGCCTTACTTCTGTTACTTGTGTTCTCAGCGCCCGGTTCCAGTGGATTTCACTGAGTGACATCGAAAATATTTCAGTCACGTTTCCGGCTGAGATGAGACACTACTTCATCCCCAAGGATCAACAACTGATATATCGGTGTTTCAATGGAAATATCTGGTCACTCCTTAAATATCCGGACAGAGGTGTGTTGTGTTTGAGAATTCCCGGACACAAATTGCTGTTTCTTTCCTGTAGAAAGATTTACAGAAGACATCAATGGATGAAGGAATGAATTTCGGGACGGCATAGTCGTGTACTTTGGTAGAAGAAATAAAAGGGTAGACTGTTTTGTAACTGGAAAAAAAAATTAAAAAACATTAAAAATTAAAGGGCCTTCTGAATCCTCGTGTAGGATTCCCTGAAGGATAATTTGTGGGTTGAGTCGATGTTGAGGAAGTTCTCTGTGATGTTGACATTCACTTCGAGAGGAAAAGCAAGGATGCATTGGTGAGGCTTTACAAAGAGGCCTCACTTGGAGCATTGTGAGCAGTTTCCGGCCCCATATCCAAGAAAAGATGTGCTGACCTCGGAAGGGGCACAAAGGAGCCACAGGAATTTGAACAGGATCCAACAAAGTCTGTTTATGGGACATCAACCGTCTTCAACAGTCCTCTCTCAAATTCCAGCCTCACTCTTTCTGAACGTTGGACTCTCCACTCACACTGCTCTAATCTTAACCTCACCATCAAACCCGCAGATAGGGGAGGTAGTAGTCTGTCGGACTGACCCCTACCTTGCTGAGGCCTATCGCCAACTCTCGGATACCTCCTTTTACTTACCCCTCGAACAGGACCCCAGTAAGGAACACCAGGACATCGTCTCCCACACCATCACCAACCATTTTGACTCTGGGGATTTCCCAGCACCACCACTAACCTCATACAGTAGCTGAGCCTGCTGGGCCTGAACACCTCACTCTGCAACTGGATCCTAGACTTCCTGACTGGGAGACCTCAGTCAGTCCGAATCGGGAGGCAGCATCTCCAACACCATCACACTGAGCACGGGGGCCCCTCAGGGCTGCGTGCTCAGTCCACTGCTGTTCACTCTGCTGTCCCACGACCGTGCTGCAACACACAGCTCGAACCATATCATCCAGTTCGCCGATGACACGACCGTGGTGGGTCTCATCAGCAAGAACGACGAGTCAGCTTACAGAGAGGAGGTGCAGCAGCGAACGGACTGGTGCAGAGCCAACAACCTGTCTCTGAATGTGAGCAAAACGAAAGAGATGGTTGTTGACTTCAGGAGGGCACGGAGCGACCACTCCCCACTGAACATCGACGGCTCCTCGGTAGAGATCGTTAAGAGCACCAAATTTCTTCACCTGGCGGAGAATCTCACCTGGTCCCTCAACACCAGCTCCATAGCAAAGAAAGCCCAGTAGCGTCTCTACTTTCTGCGAAGGCTGAGGAAAGTCCATCTCCCACCCCCCCCCCCACCCCCCCATCCTCATCACATTCTACAGGGGTTGTATTGAGAGCATCCTGAGCAGCTGCATCACGACCTGGTTCGGAAATTGCACCATCTCGGATCGCAAGACCCTGCAGCGGATATGAGGTCAGCTGAGAAGATCATCGGGGTCTCTCTTCCTGCCATTACGGACATTTATACTACACGCTGCATCCGCAAAGCAAATAGCATCATGAAGGACCCCACGCACCCCTCATACAAACTCTTCTCCTTCCTGCCGTCTGTGAAAAGGCTCCGAAGCATTCGGGCTCTCACGACCAGACTATGTAACAGTTTCTTCCCTCAAGCTATCAGAGTCCTCAATAGTCAGAGCCTGGACTGACACCTTGCCCTACTGACCTGTTTATTATTTATTGTAATGCCTTCACTGTTTTGTGCACTTTATACAGTCCTGGGTAGGTAATGGTAAGGAGTGAAAGTGAGCTTTGTAGGCAAGAGAGTGGGGAGGGGGGAGGGACAGAAATGGATGGTATGGAGTGGGAGGTGACTCACCTCATCTTGCCCTGATGACAGATGCTGCTTTTCCTTTTGCTAAGGCAGAGGCTGATGGACTTTAGATCGGTCAGGGCATGAAAGGATACGCGGCGAAGGCAGGAAAATGGGGCTGGGAGGAAAAATGGATTTACCATGATGAAGTGGCAGAGCAGTTTTGATGGGCCAAATGGCCCAATTCTGCTTCTGTCTCTCATGGTCTTATGGTCCAAGAGCAGCCTCTCATTCAATGAGAGCAAGAGCAATGAACTGGTTCTGGACTTTGGAGGAGGAAACAGGAACCCATGAGGCAATCCTCATCGGGGCTCAAAGGTGGAGACGTTCAGCAACTTTAAATTCCACAGTGCTAACATTTCAGAGGATCTGTCCCGAGCCCGGGACACAAGTGCAATTACAAGAAAGCAGGAACTGTCTGTCCTCAGTAGTATGGCCCAGCTCATCATAGTAGATATGGCCCTTCACATCACGGGTAAAACTCTCCTCACAACTGAGCACATCGCTGTGGAGTGCTGTCGCAGGAAATCAGCATCCACCATCAAGGACCCCCACCACCCAGGCCATGCTCTCTTCTCAATGCTGCCATCAGGAAGAAGGTGCATGAGCCTCAGGAGCCTCAACCCCAGGTTCAGGAACAGTTATTACACTCAACCAACAGGTCCTTCTTTCTTTTTACAATATTTTTATTCAGAAAAAAAAGATTTACAGAGTGCAACACATAGATACATCTCAACATAATTTGTGTACATTCATATATTGTAATAAAATTGATCAAAATGTTATAGCATAACACATAAAGGTATACCACTCTGTAATCAAAAACTTAAAGATAGGTCAGACATCATAAAAGATTTTTTTTATATATAAAAAAATTCAACCCCCTTCCAACTACCAAAGAAAAAAGCTGATGGATGACAATTAGGAAAAAAAACATATTCACTTAAGAAGAGAAGATAAAAATATTTATAAATTGGAAAAGTAATTTAGGAAAAGTCCCCAAATATCATTAAAAGATTGTTTCGAATTTAAGACTGAGCAGCGGATCTTTTCTAAATTTAAATACGACATAATATCATGCAGCTATTGAAGATGTGTAGGAGGGGTAGACTCCTTCAATTTAAGCAAGATTGATCTTCTTGCTAAAAGAGAGGTGGAAACTAAAACCTGTAGGTTAGGGGTATTTAAAGTTCTAACTTCATTTGCAATAATACCAAACAAGGCAGTAAGGGGATTTGGGTCAAATTGGACCCTAAAAAGTTGAGAGAAGGTATGAAATACTTCCCACCAAAACTTTTCAATTATGAAAATTTGGCAAAACCAAAACATATGAATTAAAGAGGCATCAGCAGAGTTGCATTTATTACTAAGTGGAGAAACATTCGGGTAAAAACTGGAGACCTTCTGTTTAGAAATGTAAGCTCTATGAACCACTTTAAATTGTAGAAGAGAATGACGAGCACAGAAAGATGATTTATTAACCCGTTTAAGAATTTTATTCCATCTATCATCAGAAATCTGACAATTTAGGTCATCCTCCCAAGCTTTTTTTATTTTATCTAAAAAGTCTTGTCTAGAATCAATCAACAAGTTATAGATACCGGTAATAGAACCATTAAGAAAAGGTTTTAAATTTAAAAGATCGTCCAGTAAATTGTTATCAGGACCTATAGGAAAAGTAGCTAATTGGAAATGTAGAAAATCTCTAATTTGTAGGTATCTGTAAAAATGAGATTTTGGGAGTGCAAATTTATTTGACAATTGGTCAAATGATGCAAGAGATCCTGAGATAAACAAGTTCCAAAAACACTTAATACGTAGTTCATCCCAATCCTTAAAGACTTTGTCAGTCATGAAAGGGATAAAACAAAAATTAAAGGAGAATGGGAGATGATAATAAAAAATTCGCTAAACCAAAAAATTTTCTAAATTGAGACCAGATCCTTAAACTTTGCTATTCCCACAAACAATGGACACAATCAACAGCTCTTCATCTCATGTTCTTGATGTTTATTTCTGGGTTGTTTATTAGTTTTATTTCTTTTATATTTGAATTTTGTTGTCTTTTGCACATGGTTGTTTTGTTTGTCCTGTTGGGGGCGATCTTTCATTCATCTTATAATGGTTCTTGAGATTACAGAATTTACAATATAATCAAATCCCCGGATTATACATGGTGATGTGCCTATACTTTGATAATAAATTTATTTTGCACATTTTAAATTGTACATTTCAATTTGTAAATAACTCTGAAACACAAGAGCGGGTTGTGAGCTCACTCTGCTGGGTAAATTATTTTGTTCTGATCTGAATGGTCGGCCCAACACTGCGACCCGTCTTTCGAAGCACACCAATTACTGGAAATATTACTGAATTGAACTGGAAAGCCTCAAATACTCTGTCTCTCTGCGCAAGCGTGCGAACACACGTAGACACACACACACAGACACAGACACACACACACCAACACACTTAAAAATGTCGACAATCATACCAGTGCCCAAAATTACCAGGGAGACCTGCCTCAACGACTATCGCCCAGTGTCGCTCACTACTGTGATGAAGTGCTTTGAGGGGTTGGTCATGGTCAATCAACTCCTGTCTGTGTGCAGGGACCCATTGCAATTTGACAATCGCCACAATCTGCCAACAATTCTCACTGGCTCACACTCGGCCTTCGATCACCAGGTCAATAGCAATACACAAGTCAGGCTGCTGATTACAGCTCAGCGTTCAACACAATCAGACCCTCAATTGTAATCAACAAGCTCCAAAACCTGGGCCTCTGTACCTCCTTCTGCAACTGGATCCTCACCAGGAGACCCCAGTCTGTGTGGATCAGAAATAACATCTCCTCCTTGCTGACAATCAACACTGGCACACCTCAACGATGCGTGCTCAGCCCACTGCTCTACTCTCTCTACACCACGTCTGTGTGTCTAGGCTCATCTATAAACTTGCCAATGACACAACTATTGTTGCTGGAATTTCAGATGGTGATGAGGAGGAGTACAGGACTGAGATAGATCAGCAAGTTGAGTGGTGACACAACAACAACCTTCCACTCAACATCATGAAGACAAAGGAATTGATTGTGGAAACAGGAAGGGGAAGTCGAGGGAACACACACCAGTCCTCATCGTGGGATCAGAAGTGAAAAGGGTGAGCAGTTTCCATTTCCTGCCTGTCAACATCTCTGAGGAACTATCCTGGGCCCAACATATTGATGCAGTTACAATGAAGGCACAACATCGGCTATATTTCATTCGGAGATTGAGGAGAATCGGTCTGTCACTAAAGACACTTGCAAATTTCTACAGATGTACTGTGGAGAGCATTCTAACTGGTTGCATCACTGCCTGGTGTGGAGAGGCCACTGCACAGGATCGGAAAATGCTGCAGAAAGTTGTAAACTCAGCCAGCTCCTTCATGGGCACTGGACTCCACAGCATCCAGGACACATTCAAAAGATGATGCCACAAAAAGGTGGCATCCATCATTAAGGACCCCCATCACCCAAGACATGCCTTCGTCTCATTGCTACCATCAAGGAGGATGTACAGGACCCTGGAGACACAATCACTGGTTCAGGAACAGCTTCTTCCCTCCACCATCAGATTTCCGAATGGACAATGAACTCAAGAACATTTCCTCAGTATTTTCCCTCACGTTTTGCACGACATTTCAAATTTAATTTTATAAATACTTGTTGTAATTTATAGTTTTTATTACTATGTACTGCAGACACTAAGGAACAAATTACACCACATATGCGGGTGATATTAAACCTGATTCTGATACACAAACACTCACAGCTGGGCTCAGACATACAACACTCCCACATTCCTCCCTTTGTGACACCCTGCTTGCTCCGTGGCCCCCGGTATGAAGCTCAAACTGTTGCAACACCTGCCCTTTAATTTCATGGCTGAGGCTGTGTTGTGTCTGTTCACTGTTTGAGTTCGATATTAAATGAAGAGCATTGAATGGGAAGGAAGGTTTGAATAGAAGAATAAAGATCTCCTCTGAAGGTATATGGGGTCCTAGTGAGAGTGTACATGGAACACTGTGCACAGGTCTGGTCTCCCTCCCGGAGTCAGCCTGTGGGATGAAGGGAATGAAGAGATTTCCCAGAATGATTTAGGAGGTGAGGTAGTGTCCTCGGAGATTGTACTGGCAAGGCCTGTCTCAAAATTAGAGAAATAAAAGGCCGTCTGACTGAGACAGACACAGTCTCACAGGGTATTGACAGGGTAGAGGCAGGAATGATGTTTCCTTTGGCTGTGGTGAGGAACGGGGGTCACAGAATCCGAGTTCACCTCAGCACGTCTGAGATGAGGAGAAATTTCCTCACCCAGACGGCAGCGAATCTTTGGAATTTTCTCCACAAGGTTTCTGAATTCGAAGGACAAGTTTTGGGACTCTGCGATGCTGGGAACGTTGCGCGAAAGTGGCGCTGAGGTCAAAGATCAGGCATGTTCTGAGTGAAAGGCAGAACAGACACAAAGGGCCGAATGGCCTGCTCCTGTTTCTTTTTTCTAAAGCCCGAGTTTACCTTTGCGCCTGGTTCTCCCTTGACCTTCAGTCTGTCCTTTTGCACAGGGGAGCGCTCACAGCACCGGAGATCCATCGGCAGCCGCTGCGGGCCAGCTCCCTTATCCCAGCAGCAGGAGACAGGACTGGGAGAAAACTCCGGAAAATAGGCCCCATCCACGGCTGTGAAAGACCGGGCACCCCCTGTGTGGCTGAACCATCTCTTAGCTCGCCCCGTTCAATCCGACAGGCCAAGAAACAGGAAGGCGCAAAGGTAAACTCTTGTTTCAGAAAAAAAGAAATATAGCAGCCGTGGCCGTTCGGTCCCCTGCGCCTCTTCTGCCCCTCACTCAGAACATGCTAGACTTTTGACCTCAGCACCACTTCCCTGCAACTTCCCATCACCGCTGAGCCCCAGGATATGTCTATTCAATTTAGAAACCTTGTGGAGATAATTGCAATGATTCACTGCACTCTGGGTGAGGAAATTTCTCTTCATCACAGTCCTGCTGAGTTGTCCTCGGATTTTGAGTCTGTGAGTGCTGGTTCCACACCTTATGGGAAACATCATTCCAGCCCTTCCGCTGTAAATATCCTGTGAGATTGTATTTCTCTAATTCTGAGACAGGAATGCGATCTGTCTCAGTCAAACCACCTCTTATTTCACTCATTTTGAGACAGTCCCAGTACGATGATTTGTTGTGGGAGCATCCCTATGGATAGCAAGTGAGTGCAGTTATCCTATATTGTTCCACAGACTGATGGTTGAGGGGTAGTAACTGTTCCTGACCCTGGTGGGGCGAGTCCTGAGGCCCTCGTACCTTCTACCTGATTACAGCAGTGAGAAAAGAGCCTGCCTGTGTGGTGAGCCTGATCACAGCCGCCTGTATCACCGTCCCCTCTGGCCTGCGCTATCCGGGACCAAAGGGATCGTGGAGAGTAAATGTGGTACTCTGTCGAGTATTACTGTGATCCCGGGTCACTTCCTGCCTCTTATTATTCTTGTCTGTGATTGCAGTGCGGCAATCTCTGGCCCAATGTCCCCTCTTTCTACAAACCCCGTTTGTGTCCTTAGTGAAGTGTCCTCTTCATCTGCACCGTCCGCACGATCCTGCCACCCATTCTGGGTTCTTCGTCGGGACCCGAACTCCATCTCCTCACTACCGGTTCTCTGTGCACACTCTCGCTTTTCCCCAGTCCCTTTAAAGAGTCAATTGCTCTCCCTATGCATCAGAATTGATGTCACCCTGGGGCCAGGTCTGACACAGCGAATTGAGATTAGTTAACTTAAAGGAGTGGGCAGGCTTGGGTCTGAGACAGTTTAGAAAAGTCTGCACTGCCAGCTGGACATACTGATCTGTCCAGGGGTTTGCCGGCATTGGACTCTCACGTATCCTTAAAATGAGCTATAAAGTACGCAAGCGATTCTCCTTTTTTCTGTAGTTATCGTGTAAATTCACCAAAATCCGCATGCAGTCGGGCTGTCATTCAAATGGGTTCCCTTACCTCAGCGACCCACCGTGCCATGACTTGTATTACATCAGCCCCTCTGGTGGCTCCCGGTCACCTTCGGGCATCTGCCTGGGAAAGGGGAACCCACTCCCTGTCCCTGTCCGAGAGGTTCCATATATAACCCTGAGGAGTGCAGGCAAGTCCCCGGTCAGGGTCTGGAAAGGGGAACCCACTCCCTGTCCCTGTCCGAGAGGTTCCATATATAACCCTGAGGAGTGGCACAAGACCCCGGGCAGGGTCTGGAAAGGGGAACCCACTACCTGTCGCTGCCCGAGAGGTTCCATATATAACCCTGAGGAGTGGCACAAGTCCCCAGGCAGGGTCTGGAAAGGAGAACCCACTCCCTGTCCCTGTCCGAGAGGTTCCAAATATAACCCTGAGGAGTGGCACAAGTCCCCAGGCAGGGTCTGGAGAGTTTGGCAAGTCTGTGTGAGCCAATTATGGAACACCATGGGGTTTTCTAGCGCAGGGGTGTCAAACTCATTTTAGGTCACGGGCCGGATTGAGCAAAATGCAGCTTCATGCGGGCCGGATCAGTCGGACGCGTGCGAACGCAGCTTTCGTTGCCTCCGTTTTTTCAGCCGGCTCTCATGTGTCTCAGTCTCTGCTATAACTACAAAGTGTTTCACTTTACAAATTCCGTTTCTTATGAAGAAGACTGCCGAATAAACACTAAAAACCCTGAAAACCAGGTACCTGAATAAACTCAGCGTTAGCCTTATCATACGCCATAGGTGCTTCGATTACTGGGGCCAGCTTTAATAGTAATTAGATATTATCTCCCGGGCCAAAGATAATTCCACCGCGGGCCGGATTTGGCCCGCGGGCCTTGAGTTTGACATATATGTTCTAGCGGGTCAGAAGCATCAGTAATCATACTCCACACCTCATTGGGGTCCAGTGCTTAGGAATTCAGATTCCATCCACCATTATTCGGGGAAACTGTCTGAAATTTCCCCGATAGATCTATCTGCTGGCTCAGATCTTATTCCCTTTGATTTTGTTATCTGCCGTGTCTGTCCCCGGCTAACAGGTGTTAATTCGGGGAGCCGGCCCGAGGCAGCTGTTGGACGTCTGCAGCTACTTCAATGACCTCTGAGGCGTCTCCAATTGATCACACAGGGGAGGGGAGCAGAAGGAGCCGGCAACTGTGGCCACCAGAAATATTGGTGCATATTGGACCAATAGCATAGGTAGGAAAGGTGCGGTCCTCAATAGATATACAAACGTATTAGGGAGTGACGTAGAACACTGAAAAGAGACCTTAAGCGTAGTGATCCCTCGATTCTGCCTGAGCCACGTGCCAGTGAAGGTAAGATCAGGATGATTGACAGATGACAGTGTGGCTGTGAAACTGGTGCGGAGGGGCAGGGTCCGGGATAATTAGTGAACATAGGACCTGTACAACAGGGACTGTTTACACCAGAACTCAGGGCGGTGGGGGGTGAGGGTCAGTGTCTGCTGATATCCATGCGGGTAGGATTGCTACAGCTGTCCGAGAGGTTTTTAACTAATTTGGCAGCAGATCTGAACTGGAGTGATAGGGCTGAGGAGAATGTTGTTAGTTTTCAAACAGCGGCAGTGTGTAGTGAGACTGCCACCATTGAGAGGCTGACGATCGGGCAACATTTCAGTGGGCGGGATGAGTTGCAATGCAAAAGGGTGAGAAAATGAAAAAGGTGATGAATACAGAACTGAAGGTTTTATATTTGAATGTGAGCAATACATGGAGTAAGGGAGATGAACTTGTGTCACAGTTACAGATTGGCATTGTGGGCATCACTGAATGGTGGCTGAAGGAAGATTATAGCTGGGAGCTTCATGTGCAAGGATACAGATTGTACTGAATGGATAGGCAGGTAGGCAGAGGGGTGGGGAGGTTCTGTATGTAAAAATGAAATCAAATCTTCTAACTGGTGAAATGGGATTGCAAGGTTTAGAATACTGACATGTAGGGGTGAATACTGATGCACTCAAATATTTTCTATTTGTTATTATTTTCTTCTCACTTTTTGGTGATCTATTTTCACTTTGACACAAGAGAGTTTTTATTTCTGCTAATCAGTGTGAATAAAACAAGCCTAAATCCACTCTGTCAATGTTGTAAAACAATAAAAGATGAAAACTTCCAAGGTGGCCGCATACTTTTTATAAGCACTGCAAGTGCAATCACGAAGAAAGCACGGCAGTGCCTCTCCTTCCTTTGAAGTTTGCAAAGCTGCAGCATGACATCGAAAACTTTGACAAACATCTACATGGAGTAAGGGAACATTCTCGTAAATCTTTTCTGTATTCTCTCTCTCTCTCTCTCTCTCTCTCTCTCTCTCTCTCTCTCTCTCTCTCTCTCTCTCTCTCACACACACACAACACACACACACACACACACACACACACACACACACACACACACACACACACACACACACACACACACAAACAAAAGAACAGGGTGAGCTGCCTCCATGACTATCACCCAGTGGTGCTCACATCTACTGTGATGAAGAGCTTTGAGGGTTTGGTCATGACTAGAATCAACTCCTGTCTGTGCATGGACCTGGACCCACTGCAATTTGCCAATCACCACAATATACCTACAGCAGATGCAATCTCACTGACTCTCCACTCAGGCTTAGATCACCCGGACAATAGCAATACACAAGTCAGGCTGATGATTATAGCTCAGCGTTCAACACAATCAGACCCTCAATTGTAATCAACAAGCTCCAAAACCTGGGCCTCTGTACCTACTTCTGCAACTGGATCCTCACCAGGAGACCACAGTCTGTGTGGATCAGAAATAACATCTCCTCCTTGCTGACAATCAACACTGTCACACCTCAACGATGTGTGCTTAGCCCACTGCTCTACTCTCTCTACATCATGTCTGTGTGTCTAGGCTCATCTATAAACTTGCTGTTGACACAACTATTGTTGCTGGAATTTCAGACGGTGACGAGGAGGAATACAGGAGTGAGATCAACAAGTTGAGTGGTGTCACAGCAACAACCTTGCACTCAACATCATGAAGACAAAGGAATTGATTGTGGATTCAGGAAGGGGAAGTCGAGGGAACACACACCAGTCCTCATCGTGGGATCAGAAGTGAAAAGGGTGAGCAGTTTCCATTTCCTGCCTGTCAACATCTCTGAGGAACTATCCTGGGCCCAACATATTGATGCAGTTACAATGAAGGCACAACATCGGCAATATTTCATTCGGAGATTGAGGGGAATCGGTCTGTCACTAAAGACACTTGCAAATTTCTACAGATGTACTGTGGAGAGCATTCTAACTGGTTGCATCACTGCCTGGTGTAGAGAGGCCACGGAACAGGATCGGAAATTGCTGCAGGAAGTAGTAAACTCAGCCAGCTCCTTCATGGGCACTGGACTCCACAGCATCCAGGACACATTCAAAAGATGATGCCACAAAAAGATGGCATCCATCATTCAGGACTCCCATCACCCAGGACATGACCTCTTCTCATTGCTACCCTCAAGGAGGATGTACAGGACCCTGGAGACACTCTCACTGGTTCAGGAACAGCTTCATCCCCACCACCAGATTTCTGAATTGACAATGAGCCGATAAACACTTACTCAGGATATTCCTTCTCTTTTTGCTCTACATTTTAAGTATAATTTTATAAATACCTACTGTAATTTGTGTTTTTTATTTCTAGATATTGCAATGTACTGCTGACAAATTTCAGCACATACGCCAGTATTATTTAACCTGATTCTGATTCACAAACACACACAGCTGGGCTCAGACATACAACACTCCCACATTCCTCCTTTTGTGACACCCTGCTTGCTCCGTGGCCCCCGGTATGAAGCTCAAACTGTTGCAACACCTGCCCTTTAATTTCATGGCTGAGGCTGTGTTGTGTCTGTTCACTGTTTGAGTTCGATATTAAATGAAGAGCATTGAATGGGAAGGAAGGTTTGAATAGAAGAATAAATAACTCCTCTGAAGGTAGATGGGGTCCTGGTGAGAGCGTACATGGAACACTGTGCACAGGTCTGGTCTCCCTCCCGGAGTCAGCCTGTGGGATGAAGGGAATGAAGAGATTTCCCAGATTGATTTCGGAGGTGAGGTAGTGTCCTCGGAGAGATTATATTGACCGGGCCTGACTCAAAATTAGAGAAATAAAAGGTCGTCTGACTGAGACAGACACAGTCTCACAGGGTATTGACAGGGTAGAGGCAGGAATGATGTTTCCTTTGGCTGTGGTGAGGAATGGGGTGTCACAGAATCCGAGTTCACCTGAGCAGAACTGAGATGAGGAGAAATTTCCTCACCCAGAGGGCAGTGAATCTTTGGAATTTTCACCACTAGGTTTCTAAATTTGAAGGACAAGTTTTGGGGTCTGCGATACTGGGAACGTTGCGCGAAAGTGGCGATGAGGTCAAAGATCAGGCATGTTCTGAGCGAAAGGCCGAAAGGCCTGCTCCTGTATGTTATTTTCTAAAGTCCGAGTTTACCTTTGCGCCTGGTTCTCCCTTGAACTTCAGCCTGTCCTTTTGCACAGGGGAGCGCTCACAGCACCGGAGATCCATCGGCAGCCGCTGCGGGACAGCTCCCGTATCCCAGCAGCAGGAGACTGGTCTGGGAGGAAACTCTGGACAACAGGCCCCGATCCACGGCGGGGAAAGACCGGGCTCCCCCTGTGTGGCTGAAACATCTCACGGAATCTCCGCCCGAATCTTCATCTCCGCCATCGGAAGGATTCAAAACTCCGGCCGCTGTTGCAGCCTTTACCCGGGGAGCTGCTCCCAATCTCGGGTCTCTCACCGGGTCCACTCGTTCCCGATTCCAAACTTCGGTCCATACAGCGTCCCGCCCACTGACACTACTCAGCCAATGGAGGCAAGATTCTCACTGTAGTGGTCGCTGATTTGCTATCACTGTGTCCGAGGGCGGGCTGCAGCCGGTAGCTGGAGATGTCAGTCACAGTTTGATGTCAGAATCAAAGCAAGTTCCCCGAGGCTCAAAGTTCAAAGTCACAAAACAGGAACATTTACAGAGATAACCCAAAACGTTGACAGATTTGTACAGACGTTACAGCTTTCTGGTTATGGGAAGTTTTCAGAGTATAAACGTATAGCTTGAAGTCTGACGTAAAAATATAAATGAAGGTTTCTTATTGCTGTGATTGCATTTATGGATATAAAATTTGCTGTAAATTAACAAAAGATTTATGATAAAGAAATGATGCCTGTGAGATTTGGTATTATTAGTAAACCCAAATAAGACATTTTCAAAACAAAAAGTAAAATCCACATTAATATATTGATCTATAAATTGACAAACATCAACCCAAAATGTTTTAACATATTCACAATCCCAAAACAGATGAAATAAATCCTCTGGATATAAACCACAAAAAGAACAGTTAGTTTCAATATCAGAATTAACCCTTGTCAAATAAACATTGGTTGGATAATATCTAAGTATAATTTTAAATAAGCCTCCACCTCAGATTCTCCAAGCGACTATTCCAAAAACTAACAGAGTACATATAAGTCACCACCTACAACTCCTACAAGCATACAGAGCAAAGCTACAGAATGGTAACTATATCTGGATCACTGAAAGATCAAGCAGAGTGCAGAAGACCACAAACTTCGCCAATGCAAATAAACAACGAGAACATGAAATAACCGCAGCGGCTGCCGATAGATGTCCGGTGCTCTCAGCGCTCCCCTGTTCAATCTGACACACCGAGAAACAGTGAGGCGCAAAGGTAAACTCGTGTTTCAGAAAATCTGAAATAGAGAACGAGCGGCCGTTCAGCCCCTTGCGCCTGTTCTGCCCTTCACTCAGAACATGCTTGACTTTTGACCTCAGCACCACTTACCTGCAACTTCCATCACCGCTGAGCCCCAGGATATGTCGATTCAGTTTAGAAAACCTGTGGAGACAATTGCAATGATTCACTGCACTCTGGGTGAGGAAATTTCTCCTCATCTCAGTCCTGCTGAGTTGTCCTCGGATTTTGAGTCTGTGAGCGCTGGTTCCACACCTTATGGGAAACATCATTCCAGCCCTTCCGCTGTAAATATCCTGTCAGATTGTATTTCTCTAATTCTGAGACAGGAATGTGATCTGTCTCAGTCAATCCACTTCTTATTTCACTCATTTTGAGACAGTCCCAGTACGATGATTTGATGTGGGAGCACCTTTATGGACAGCAAGTGAGTGCAGTTATCCTGTGTTGTTCCACAGCCTGATGGTTGAGGTGTAGTAACTGTTTCTGACCCAGGTGGGGCGAGTCCTGAGGCTCTTGTACCTTCTACCTGATTACAGCAGTGAGAAAAGAGCCTGCTTGTGTGGTGAGCCTGATCACAGCCGTCTGCATCACCGTCCCCTCTGGCATGCCCTATCCGGGACCAAAGGGAATGTGGAGAGCAAATGTGGTACTCTGTCGAGTATCACGGTGATCCGTCCCCTCTGGCCTGGCCTATCCGGGACCAAAGGGATTGTAGAGAGTAAATGTGGTACTCTGTCGAGTATCACGGTGATCCGTCCCCTCTGGCCTGGCCTATCCGGGACCAAAGGGATTGTGGAGAGTAAATGTGGTACTCTGTCGAGTATCACGGTGATCCGTACCCTCTGGCCTGGCATATCCGGGACCAAAGGGATTGTGGAGAGTAAATGTGGTACTCTGTCGAGTATCACGGTGATCCGTCCCCTCTGGCCTGGCCTATCCGGGACCAAAGGGATTGTGGAGAGTAAATGTGGTACTCTGTCGAGTATCACTGTGATCCGTCCCCTCTGGCCTGCCCTATCTGGGACCAAAGGGATTGTGGAGAGTAAATGTGGTACTCTGTCGAGTATCACTGTGATCCGTCCCCTCTGGCCTGCCCTATCCGGGACCAAAGGGATTGTGGAGAGTCAATGTGGTACTCTGACGAGTATCACTGTGATCCGTCCCCTCTGGCCTGCCCTATCTGGGAGCAAAGGGATTGTGGAGAGTAAATGTGGTACTCTGTCGAGTATCACTGTGATCTGGGCTCTCATCCTGCAGCTTATTATTCTTGTCTGTGATTGCAGTGTGACAATCTCTGGCCCAATGTCCCCTCTTTCTACAAACCCCGTTTCTGTCCTGAGCCAAGTGTCCTCTTCATCTGCACCGTCCGCACGATCCTGCCACCAGTTCTGGGTTCTTCGTCGGGACCCGAACTCCATCTCCTCACTACCGGTTCTCTGTGCACACTCTCGCTTTTCCCCAGTCCCTTTAAAGAGTCAATAGCGCTCCATATACATTAGAATTTATGTCACCTTGGGGTCAGGTCTGACACAGCGAATTGAGATTAGTAAACTTAAAGGAGTGGGCAGGCTTGGGTCTGAGACAGTTTAGAAAAGTCTGTACTGCCAGCTGGACACACTGATCTGTCCAGGGGTTTGCCGGCATTGGACTCTCACGTATCCTTAAAACGAGCTATAAAGTACGCAAGGGACTCTCCTTTTTTCTGTAGTTATCGAGTAAATTCACCAACATCCGCAAGCAGTCGGGCTGTCATTCAAATGGGTTCCCTTACCTCAGCGACACACCGGGCCATGGCTTGTATTACATCAACCCCTCTGGTGGCTCCCGGTCACCTTCGGGCATCTGCCTGGGAAAGGGGAACCCACTCCCTGTCCCTGCCCGAGAGGTTCCATATATATCCCTGAGGAGTGGCACAAGTCCCTGGGCAGGGTCTGGAAAGCGGAACCCACTCCCTGTCCCTGCCCGAGAGGTTCCATATATAACCCTGAAGAGTGGCACAAGTCCCCGGGCAGGGTCTGGAAAGGGGAACCCACTCTCTGTCCCTGCCCGAGAGATTCTTAATAAAACCCTGAGGAGTGACACGTCCAAGGGCAGGGTCTGGAAACGAGAACCCACTCCCTGTCCCTGTCCGCGAGGTTCCATATATAACCCTGAGGAGTGGCACAAGTCCCCGGGCAGGATCTGGAAAGGGGAATCCACTCCCTGTCCCTGTCTGAGAGGTTCCATATATAACCCTGAGGAGTGGCACAAGTCCCCGGGCAGGGTCTGGAAAGGGGAAACCCCTCCCTGTCCCTGCCCGAGAGGTTCCATATATAACCCTGAGGAGTGGCACAAGTCCCCGGGCAAGGTCTGGAAAGGTGAACCCACTCCCTGTCCCTGTTCGAGAGGTTCCATATATATCCCTGAGGATTGGCACAAGTCCCCGAGCAGGGTCTGGAAAGGGGAACCCACTCCCTGTCCCTGCCCGAGAGGTTCCATATTTCACCCTGAGGAGCGGCACAAGTCCCCGGGCAGGGTCTGGAAAGGGGAACCCACTCCCTGTCCCTGTCCGAGAGGTTCCATATATAACTCTGAGGAGTGGCACAAGTCTTCGGGCAATGTCTGGAAAGGGGAACCCACTCCCTGTCCCTGTCCGAGAGGTTCCATATATAACCCTGAGGAGTGCAGGCAACTCCCCGGTTAGGGTCTGGGATGGGGAACCCACTCCCTGTTCCTGTCCAAGAGGTTCTATATATAACCCTGAGGAGTGGCACAAGTCCCCGGGCATGGTCTGGAAAGGGGAACACACTCCCTGTCCCTGTCCGAGAGGTTCCATATATAACCCTGAGGAGTGGCACGTCCAAGGGCAGGGTCTTGAAACGAGAACCCACTCCCTGTCCCTGCCCGAGAGGTTCCATATATATCCCTGAGGAGTGGCACAAGTCCCCGGGCAGGGTCTGGAAAGGGGAACCCACTCCCTGTCCCTGCCCGAGAGGTTCCATATATAACCCTGAGGAGTGGCACAAGTCCCCGGGCAAGGTCTGGAAAGGGGAACCCACTCCCTGTCCCTGTTCGAGAGGTTCCATATATATCCCTGAGGATTGGCACAAGTCCCCGGGCAGGGTCTGGAAAGGGGAACCCACTCCCTGTCCCTGTCCGAGAGGTTCCATATATAACCCTGAGGAGTGGCACAAGTCTTCGGGCAATGTCTGGAAAGGGGAACCCACTCCCTGTCCCTGTCCGAGAGGTTCCATATATAACCCTGAGGAGTGCAGGCAACTCCCCGGTTAGGGTCTGGGATGGGGAACCCACTCCCTGTTCCTGTCCAAGAGGTTCTATATATAACCCTGAGGAGTGGCACAAGTCCCCGGGCATGGTCTGGAAAGGGGAACACACTCCCTGTCCCTGTCCGAGAGGTTCCATATATAACCCTGAGGAGTGGCACGTCCAAGGGCAGGGTCTGGAAACGAGAACCCACTCCCTGTCCCTGCCCGAGAGGTTCCATATATATCCCTGAGGAGTGGCACAAGTCCCCGGGCAGGGTCTGGAAAGGGGAACCCACTCCCTGTCCCTGTCCAAGAGGTTCCATATATAACCCTGGGGAGTGGCACAAGTCCCCGGGCAGGGTCTGGAAAGGGGAATCCACTCCCTGTCCCTGTCCGAGAGGTTCCATATATAACCCTGAGGAATTGCACAAGTCCCCGAGTAGGGTCCAGAAAGGGGAACCCACTCCCTGTCCCTGTCCGAGAGGTTCCATATATAACCCTGAGGAGTGGCACAAGTCCCCGGGCAGGGTCTGGAAAGGGGAACCCACTCCCTGTTCCTGTCCAAGAGGTTCCATATATAACCCAGAGAAGTGGCACAAGTCCCCGGGCAGGGTCTGGAAAGGGGAACCCACTCCCTGTCCCTGTCCAAGAGGTTCCATATATAACCCAGAGAAGTGGCACAAGTCCCCGGGCAGGGTCTGGAAAGGGGAACCCACTCCCTGTCCCTGTCCGAGAGGTTCCATATATAACCCTGAGGAGTGCAGGCAAGTCCCCGGTTAGGGTCTGGGATGGGGAACCCACTCCCTGTTCCTGTCCAAGAGGTTCCATATATAACCCTGAGGAGTGGCACAAGTCCCCGGGCATGGTCTGGAAAGGGGAACCCACTCCCTGTCCTTGCCCGAGAGGTTCCATATATAACCCTGAGGAGTGGCATAAGTCCCCGGGCAGGGTCTGGAAAGGGGAACCCACTCCCTGTCCCTGCCTGAGAGGTTCCATATATAACCCTGAGGAGTGCAGGCAGGTCCCCGGGCAGGGCCTGTAAAGGGGAACACACTCCCTGTCCCTGTCCGAGAGGTTCCATATATAACCCTGAGGAGTGGCACAAGTCTTCGGCAATGTCTGGAAAGGGGAACCCACTCCCTGTCCCTGTCCGAGAGGTTCCATATATACCCCTGAGGAGTGCAGGCAAGTCCTCGGTTAGGGTCTGGGATGGGGAACCCACTCCCTGTTCCTGTCCAAGAGGTTCCATATATAACCCTGAGGTTTGGCACAAGTCCCCGGGCAGGGTCTGGAAAGGGGATCCCACTCCCTGTCCCTGTCCGAGAGGTTCCATATATAACCCTGAGGAGTGGCACAAGTCCCCGGGCATGGTCTGGAAAAGGGAACACACTCCCTGTCCCTGTCCGAGAGGTTCCATATATAACCCTGAAGAGTGGTACAAGTCCCCGGGCAGCGTCTGGAAACGGGAACCCACTCCCTGTCCCTGCCCGAGAGGTTCTTTATATAACCGTGAGGAGTGGCACGTCCAAGGGCAGGGTCTGGAAACGAGAACCCACTCCCTGTCCCTGCCCGAGAGGTTCCATATATAACCCAGAGAAGTGGCACAAGTCTTCGGGCAATATCTGGAAAGGGGAACCCACTCCCTGTCCCTGTCCGAGAGGTTCCAGATATAACCCTGAGGAGTGGCGCAAGTCCCCGGGCATGGTCTGGAAAGGGGAACACACTCCCTGTCCCTGTCCGAGAGGTTCCATATATAACCCTGAGGAGTGGCACAAGTCCCCGGGCATGGGCTGGAAAGGGGAACACACTCCCTGTCCCTGTCCGAGAGGTTCCATATATAACCCTGAGGAGTGGCACAAGTCCCCGGGCAGGGTCTGGAAAGGGGAACCCAATCCCTGTCCCTGTCCGAGAGGTTCCATATATAACCCTGAGGAGTGGTACAAGTCCCCGGGCAAGGTCTGGAAAGGGGAACCCACTCCCTTTTTCAATGAATTCAGGTAAAGCCCCTGGTCTGGATGGTTATACTGTTGAATTTTTTAAATCCTTTTCTTCTATACTCGCTCCTTGGCTTTGTAAACATTTTAAAGATGCGTTAACTGTAGTAAATAACCACAATCTTTTTATGATGCCTCCATTTCTCCAATTCTTAAAAAAGATAAAGACCCCACTGAATGTGCATCCTATCGGCCAATATCCTTGCTGAATACAGATTCTAAGATTTTTACCAAAATTCTGTCCACTAGATTAGAAAATGTTTTACCTCAAATTCTTACCAAGAATCAAAGATCTCCTTTTTTTCAGTTGTCCCGTGGTACGAGGCAGGGCTGCCCTTTGAGTCCTCTATTATTTGACATTGCTTTGGAACCTCTAGCCATTGCCATTCGTGAATCACCTAATATTTTTGGTATTACCCGTGGGTAAGGGACTTATAAGTTATCATTATATGCTGATGATTTGTTACTATACATATCTGACCCTGAGAGATCTATTCCTGCTATTTCATCCTTACTTGCTCAGTTTAGTAGCTTTTCTGCCTACAAATTGAATTTTAATAAGTGAATTATTTCCATTAAATATGCAAGTTTCAATCTATAAACACGTACCATTTAAAGTTGTCACAGATCATTTTACTTATTTGGGTATTAAAATTACCAAGAAATATAAGGGTTTATTTAAAGTTAATTTTTTACCTTTAATTGAACAAATCAATCAACTTGTTACCAGGTGGTCCCATTATCTCTGTCATTGGTTGGTCGAATTAATACTATCAAGATGATAGTATTACCCAATTTTTATATTTATTCCAAACATTACCAATTTTTATTACTAAATCTTTTTTGATATTATTGACTCCAAAATATCCTCGTATGTGTGGCAGAATAAAAATCTTAGATTAAGTAAAAAATATTTACAGAAGCCTAAGAACGAAGGTGGTTTTGCTTTGCCAAACCTGAGATTTTACTATATGGGCAGTTAATATTCAATATTTAATATTTTGGACACAAGAATCGGTCATAGTACCTTGTCCACAATGGGTAAATTTGGAGTGTAAATCTGTACAAGACTTCTCATTGTTTTCTATTTTAGGATCTTCCCTTCCTTTTGCTTTATCTAAACCGAATAAACAAATAACTAATCCTATAGTTAAACATACATTAAGAATATGGTTTCAATTTCGTAAATTCTTTGGCTTGAATAATCAAGCCCTATTATATCTAACTTCTTTTTCCAGCCCTCTTTTATGGACCAGGCCTTTGTGTTATGGAAAACAAAAGGTATAACATGTTTTCGTGATCTTTTTTAGATAACGGTTTTATGTCCCTTGAACAGCTATCCTACCTAAAACTCATATTTTTAGATACTTGCAAGTTAGAAATTTCTTGAATGTTAGTATTTTCTGAAATTATGTCCAATGGACATTACAGAAAATTTCTAGCTCTGAATCCTGGCCAGAAGGGTTAAGTAGCCATCATTTATCATATGATCATGAAAATACAGCCAGGAGTATCAGAAATAATTAAGAAGGCATGGGAAAAAGAACTTCACTGTCTTATACCCACTGAGCAGTGAGAGAAAATTTTACAATTAGTCAATTCTTCTTCTATTTGTGCTAAACATGCCAAATACAATTTAACGTTGTTCATAGGGCTCACATGTCCAAGGATAAACTCGCTCGATTTTATTCTTATGTTAATCCAACCAGTGACAGATGTCATTCTGAAGTCGCTTCATTGACCCACATGTTCTGGTCTTGCCCCTTTTTGCAAAATTATTGGAAATATATTTTTAGTATTATTTCAACAGTTCTTAATATCAAATTGCAACCGCATCCTATTACTGCAATTTTCGGTTTACCGATGGTGGATAATAGTCGTTTATTCCCCCCCACCCCTCCCAGCCCGGCGGATGATTGCATTTGTTACATTAATGGCTAGAAGATCTATCCTATTGAATTGGAAAGAAATTAGTCCTCCAAATATATTTCAGTGGTTTTCTCAAACTATTTCTTGTTCGAGTTTAGAAAAAATTACAAGTGTTGTCTTTGACCCTTCAGTTAAATATGAAGAAACTTGGAGACCATTTATTCAACATTTTCATATAAGCTAAAACTGACTTTTCCTAAACCTTACTTTTATTATCCATAATTATTTGGATGGAGGTGCGGAGTTATTGACGCTACTGTGTATAATTGATATAATGCAATGGCCCATGTCGATTAGGATTTTTTCATTTTTTTGGGGCGGGGAGGGTTTCTTATTTTTTCCATTTTTTGTAACCACTATGAGTTTGGGAGGTTAATATCATCTGTTTGTATTTATACCTTAACCTATTAATTATGTACTCTCAAGCTCTTTGTATTCATGTTTCATTTATGTTTGTTTAAAATCAATAAAAAGATTTAAAAAGGAAGGGCTATTCTGAGGAAAGGGCGGAATAGGCGCAACGGGCCGAGTGGCCAGGCACGCTCCTGTTACTTATTTTCTAAAGCATAAGCTTACCTTTGCGCCTTGTTCTCCCTTGGGTTCAGCCGTTCGGATTGCACAGGGGAGCGGTGAGAGCTCCGGAGATCCATCGGCAGCCGCTGCGGGGCAGCTCCCGTCTCACAGCAGGAAGGGACGGGTCTGGGAGACAACTCCAGACAATAGGCCCGGATCCTCGGCGGGGAAAGGCCGGCGTGCAGCTGAAACATCTCACGGAATCTCCGCCGGTCTCTTTAATTCTGCCTTCGAAAGGATTCACGACCCGCCGGTGGTGCAGCCGAAACCCAAGGCGCAGCTCCCGGTCTCCGGCCTCACTCGGACCCGGTTCCAACCTCCGGCCCAGCCGGGCGCTCAGCGTCCCGCCCACTGACACCCCTCAGCCAATGGGAGCATCATTCTCCCAGCAGTGATCGCTGATTGGCTGTGAGTGTGTCTGAGGTCGGGCTGCTGCTGGGAGCTGGAGATGTCAGTCACAGTTTGTTCTCAGAATTAAAGCAAGTTTCCCAAAACTCGAATTTCAAAGTAAATCTTATTATCGGAGTACAGATAAGTCACCACATACAACCACATACAAACTGTGCAAATGCAAATACGGGGAAAAAGCGAAAAATAACAAGAGCATGAAATAACCGCAGCGGCTGCTGATGGATCTCTGGAGCTCTCACCGCTCCTCTGTGCAATCCGACAGGCTGAAGGCCAAGGGAGAACAAGGCGCAAAGGTCAACTCGTGATTTAGAAGATAAGAAACAGGAGCAGGCGTTGCTGTTCGGCTCGTTGCGCTGTTCTGTCCCTCACTCAGAACATGTCTGATCTTTGACCTCAGCGCCACTTTCCTGCAAAGTTCCCAACATCGCCAAGCCCCTGAATTTGTCCGTTTAATTTAGAAATCATGTGGAGAAAACTCCAAATATTCACTGCACTGAGTTGGGGAAATTTCTCCTCATCTCAGTCCTGCTGAGGTGATCTCGGATTTTGAGTCTGTGATCCCTGGTTCCACTGCCCAGCCAGGAGAAACATCATTCCTGTCCCTACCCTGTAAATACCCTATGAGACTGTGTCTGTCTCAGTCAGGAAGCTTCTCCATGTGAACCTTGTGTTAATGAAATTGGTGACAGTTCTTTCAGATCTGCAGCTTTGACCACAAGAACACTAGGCAGTGGTCAGCACGGAATGTCCTGCAGTTACTGCAGGAGAAGGACTGGATGGACACAGTGGAGTGGTTCCCTGAGCAGACAGTCCAGACCATCTGGCAGAATGCCTCATCACCAGATCTCACCAACAGGCACCAAGACCTCACCTGTCTGGCGGCGAGAGGGCCCCTCCCAGTCTGATCCTTGCTGCATGCCCGGAGATCACTCCCACAGCGCGCTGCCCTGAGATTACTGCAGTGGAGACGAGACGGTCCCTCCCAGTCTGATCCTTGCTGCATGCCCGGAGATCACTCCCACAGCGCGCTGCCCCGAGATTACTGCAGTAGAGACGAGAGGGCCTCTCCCAGTCTGATCCTTGCTGCATGCCCGGAGATCACTCCCACAGCGTGCTGCCCCGAGATTACTGCAGTGGAGACGAGACGGTCACTCACCTCTTTGTGGACTGTGGTCTGGCGAAGATCTGTGGAGAAAGATGCAAGGGCCTGTGACACAGCAGCTGCGTGACAGAAGGCTCACTGATCCTCGGGCTGTTCCCAGGACGCGCTGAAAACGGACAGCGAGTGCTGCTGGAAGATCATCAACGCGGGGAAAGACGCTCGAAACTTGTCGGCCTGCCATCACATCGAGATGTCCGGAGAGCAGGGGTTCCCAACCTGGGGTCCACGGTTACTGGTATTGGTCTTTGGCATTAAAAAAATGTTTGGGAACCCCTGTCGTACAGGAATGCTGCCGACAGACACATTCCAGACTACAGGGACACCATTGGAACTACAGGGATCCTCTACACTGGACAGGGAGTGGCCGGGTTGTATGTGGAAGCCTCACAGTTATTGTAGTAGTGAACCACCCCAGGGGGGACACATGGCTTCTCCTTTCAGCGCAGGACTTCAATCGTCTTCCAGGGGAAGGTCCTTCCGACCGCAGGGATGAGGCCTTTGGAGATTCAGCTGACGTTTTTGTCGCTCTAGGTTTTTAAGAGATGGGGTTGCTGGCCATATGGCCAACCCTCCTCCGCTCGTAGCCGGGCTTAGACAGTCCATGGCCGCGTTTTCTTATCTGTTGTCCATTTAATGGGTTGTTGATCTCACACTAAACATAGAAAGGGCCAGAATTTCCACTGAACACATCCAGCAAAACCATGTTGATTCCCTGAGCAAACACGAGGAAATCTGCTGATGCTGGAAATTCAAACAACACACACAAAATGCTGGTGGAACACAGTAGGCCAGGCAGCATCAATAGGGAGAAGCACTGTCGATGTTTCGGGCCGAGCCTCTTCATCAGGACTAACTGAAAGGAGTGATAGTAAGAGATTTGAAAGTAGGAGGGGAGGGGAAAATGTGAAATGATAGGAGAAGACGGGAGCTGGAAAGGTGATTGGCAAAAGGGATACAGAGCTGGAGAAGGGAAAGGATCATGGGACAGGTGGCCCAGGGAGAAAGAAAGGGGGAGGGGATCACCAGAGGGAGATGGAGAACAGGCAGTGATGGGGAGAGAGAGATAAAAAAAAAAACTAACTAAATATGTCAGGGATGGGTTAAGAAGTGGAGGAGGGACATTAACGGAAGTGAGAGAAGTCAATGTTCATGCCATCAGGTTGGAGGCTACCCAGGTGTTGTTCCTCCAACCTGACAGCTTCATCTTGACAGTAGAGGAGTCCATGGATAGACATATCAGAATGGGAATGGGACGTGGAATTAAAATGTGTGGCCACTGGGAGATCCTGCTTTCTCTGGCGGACAGAGCGTAGGTGTTCAGCGAAACGGTCTCCCAGTCTGCGTCGGGTCTCACCAATATATAAAAGGCCACAACGGGAGCACCGGATGCAGTATACCACACCAGCTGTCCTAATGAAAGGGCTCGGCCCGAAACGTCGACAGTGCTTCTCCCTACAGATGTTGCCTGGCCTGCTGTGCTCCACCAGCATTGTGTGTGTGTTGTTTGATTCCCCGAGTCTGCAGCGCGAGTAGTGGACAACCGCGGTACTGCAGGGGTTCAGCAGCTCCCCGAAAGTGAAAGCATTCTGAATCAGGAAGTGCTGGGAGTTAACATGGCTTCGAAAGGACAGGCCGAGAGTTTGAGCGAGGAGGTAATTTGTCCCGTCTGCCTGGATTTCTTCACCGATCCGGTTATACTGGAGTGCGGACACAACTTCTGTCGCTCTTGTATCACACGGTGTTGGGAAAGGGAGGAGAGAAACTCCTGCCTGGAATGTAGAGAGGTATTTGCTGACCGCACCCTCAGGGTGAATCGGTCCTTAGCAAATCTGGCTGAAGAAGCTCAAAATATAAATCTGAATCCGAAGGGGAAGGAAAATAAACATCACTGCGAGGAACATGAGGAAGAACTGAAACTGTTTTGTGAATCGGACAAGACACTGATCTGTGTGATATGTGCAGGTGCGCAGGAACACGGAGAGCACCGCTTCAAGCCGATTAAAGAAGCTGTTAATCTCTACAAGGTAAAACTAACGTTAATTAAATACTTAACACATTTCCTTTGTCCAACATATCATCACACGAGCCTCTATAACTAAGACATGATTCTCTGCAACTTCCGCCTTCTCCAACGGGATTCTAGCATCTCTCCGTCCCACAGCCCATCTCCGCACCCCGCAATTCTCCGCTCTCTATACGGATCGCTCCCCGTACTGTATCGCCCTGATCCACTCGCTCCTCCCCACTGATCTCCCTCCTGGCACTGACAACTGCAAGCGGGACAAATGCTACACCTGACTCCTAACCTCCTCCCTCGTCACCATTCAGGGCCGCAAACAGCCCAGTTCCTCCCGTTTCTTCCATGGTCGATTGTCCTCTCAAATTAGATTCCATCTTCTCCAGCTTTTAACCTCTTCCACCTGTCCCCTCTCAGCTCCTCACTTCATCACCCTCCCCGACGTTCCCCCTCACGTTGTCTCACCCGTCACCTGTCAGCTGGTTCTCGTCCCCAACCTTTTTATTCTGACTTCTGTCCCATTCCTTCCCAGTCCTAATGAAGGGTCTCATCCCGAAACACCGACTGTTTATTTCCCCTGAATAGATGCTGCCTGACTCACTGAGTTCCTCCGGCATTTTGTGTGATAATCGGGTTTGATCACCTGTTTCTTTTGATGCATCTTTGTTTCTATTTCCTTCACTCTCTGACTTCCAGGATCAGCTAAAATCTTCCTTAGACTCTCTCACAAAAAAGAAATCAGACTTCCAGGAAAAGGAGCAACAACTGAAAGAGAAGATTTCCGGAGTTCAGGTGAGGCTTCCTGAGCGGAATTTCTGATATTACTGTCGAATGTTGCTCCATTTAATGCAGAATAGCCGAGTATCGCAGCTCCAGTGACCTGGGTTCGATCCTGACCTCTGCTGCTGTCTGTGTGGAGTTTGCATGCTCTCCCTGTGACCACGAGAGATTCCGACACAACTCAAGGGCATGCCGGATGAATGGCTAATAACCGTTAACCCTGTAAAGGTGGGGAGGGTGTGCGTGAATCAGATGGGGGTTTATGGGTCAATAAGTGAGAATAGGTTTCAGGAAAACGTGAGGGAATGGTGTTGATGGAAATGCACTCAGAAGTAGCATGGACTCTAATAGACCGAACTTAACGACAAAAGGAAACGGAGCAAAGCAATGCAGTATATTAATCTTCACCTTTCATTCGACAGGAACAGTCACACAGCCTTCAGTCCCACATCACATCCCAGTTTGCTGAACTGCGCCAGATTATCACTGAGAAAGAGCAGAGCTTACTCAGGGATCTCAGGGAAGAAGAGAAGAGGATTCTCAATCCAATGGAGAAACATCTTCGGGAGATTCAAGAGAATATAAGGATTATTCAGGAGGAAATCACTAAGTTAAAGGAACAGATGGATCCAAAAGACAGTGTGATATTTCTCAAGGTGAGGGATTCTATTTCAATTTGTTTCTGTCAAATTGAACTAAATGAACAGTGGTATATTTGAAATAAACACAGCACAGCGGCCAATTCTAACAAATCAATTGCCGCTGCTGGCGACCTCACACAAGTTGTTATATTTGCATGATGCGCCCTCCCATCACTCCAATAATGACATTTCAAAATGTCCAAGATACACTTTCAGTCCTTCATTAGCAAAATACAATCTCGAAGCGATGAATCTTCAGGGTAATTCATTGGAAAGTTCAGCGGCCAAGAACAGAATGACATCCGCCCGTCCCCAGCTCAAAACTGCCCAGAACAAAGTACAGAGACGTAACTTTTTCCCTTCGCTTTTACCACGTCCCCACTCACGTGACGAGTTACCATAATAAACACGTAACACAGAATACAATGCAGACAGAAAACAGACGTGTTGCTCCTACACACAGCATTTACAAATGGCAGTAAACTGTTTCTCACCAGACAATTGTTGCATTCATTCAGGGTTGTTGTTGTCCCATAATAATAAGATTATTAAGGGATTGGACACCCAAGAGGCAGGAAGCATGTTCCCGCTGATGGGTGAGTCCAGAACTAGAGGCCACAGTTTAAGAATAAGGGGTAGGCCATTTAGAACAGTGATGCGGAAAAACTTTTTCACCCAGAGAGTGGTGGATATGTGGAATGCTCTGCCCCAGAGGTCAGTGGAGGCCAAGTCTCTGGAAGCTATCAAGAGAGAGTTAGATAGAGCTCTTATTGATAGCGGGGTCAAAGGATATGGGGAGAGGGCAGGTACGGGGTACTGATTGTGTATGATCAGCCATGATCACAGTGAATGGCAGTGCTGGCTAGAAGGGCCGAATGGCCTACTCCTGCACCTATTGTCTATTGTTTATTGTCCTAAAACTGGGCTTCCACAACTGCTGTACATCCCAGGACAGAATGCAAATCTCTCTGAAATTATTTACTCTGATCATAACACAGAGCTGCTGACTGTGTCCTTAATTACCGCATTAAATATCCTCTAAAACTCCCATTAACACCCAGTTCCAGTCACAGGCTGTGAGTGTGTCTGGTGCGGTTGGTGTGAGGGTCTCTCTGTCAATCAGTGAGAACAAAGAATGTGACCCACACATCAGACTTATCCTCCATATCAGGTTTCCATCAGATGGGAATCTTTCACTGTCTCTTTATTTTTTGCATATATTTCACATGGGATTATATCCCATTCTCTATCATAAACAGGACATTAGGTCCATCTTCTATCAATTTCCCTGCTTCACAATCCTCCTGCCACCTACTCACCGCACCCAGCAACAGTTCCCCGAACTCACTGCTCCCTCACGTGTTTATCCAGTTTCCCCATTACAGTCAGTCGCTGCTGTTCCGTTTCCGCCACTCCTGTGGCACTGAGTTCCACATCCTCTTCACTAAATTTCTTGTGGAATTTGTTAAAATCCGTCTGGAATTACATCTCCCCACGGGTCTCCCCATAAATAGAGGTACTTCCTCCACCCGCACACAATCACATACATCACTGATCTTAAATTCCTCCATCCTATTACACTGACGTCATATCCAGATGATAATGCACAGCCTGTCCTGTCTTCCCTGTAAGTTTCATCCTCTCAGTGATGGTCTGACATTCAGAAACTTTCCTTGTAGGTTACCCCGTGGTTCTGTATTGTCCGTGTGTGTGAGTGATCGCGGGAGTGGGAATTTTCAACACCTTGTAATGATTTGGATGAAATTCAGGATGTGGACTGTAAGTCCAAGTCTAATCGGATTTGTGTTTTATTTATTGCAGGAGGAAGCTCGTCGGAACAGAAGGTAGGACAGGCTCTTTTCTGAAACCCTGAATGGATTTCTAAAATAGTTCAGAATAGCAATTTATAACCAGCAGTTTAATATTTACAGGATTAATGACGATGTCCAGGAATTGTCAGTGACAGATGAGACCCTAACGGTTGAAAAATTCGATCACCCCTATTTGTTGAACACAGTGCTGAGAGAAACGCTTGATGCTATTAATCGAGGTAAAACTTATAAAGATTCATTTCTCCTTGTTTATGAAACTCAATTTAGTTCCAATTTGAAGCAAAGATTGTCTGTAATACTGGGCTGAAGGGGAACTGAAGTTTATTCCACATCAACCCCACCGACTGGGAGGCATCACTGTCACATGGTCAGCTGGAGATGTCAGACCCCTGAACACACCAGCACAGGGTCACAATACAACCAATACACGGGACTGGCAGATGAACCACTGTGTTCCAATCCCAGGCAAACGCACTAACACACCAGGACATGAGTTTGGATCTACCAGAGGAACTGGGAATTTAATACTGACGATAATATTGTAGGGAATAAAAGCAGGTATCAGTGTGGCGACAGGGATTGTCAGGAAAATACACAAGTCCTTCATGTGCCCTGTGAGTGCAGACTCTGACTGACACAGGTCTTCCACCTTCTGGATCAGCAGCTCTCACTGTTGTTAGAGGCAGAAGAGGGGAGTGGTCATGATCTGGGACTGAATCGTCAGGGGAACAGATAGGAGAATCTATTGATGTGAACGGGACACCCGAATGGTATGTTGCCTCCTGGGTGCCAGGGTCAGGGATGCCTCGAATCGTGTCCACAGCATTTTTGAGAGGGAGGGAAAAGAGCCAGATATCTTGGTAAATTTGTGACAATGATATTGGAAGTAAAAGCAAAGATGTCCTGAAAATAGAATCTGGAGAGATTGGCAGAAAGTTCAGAAGCAGCACCCCCAGGTTTGTAATTTCTGGATTGCTGCCTGTGCCACGTGCTGGTGAGGGTAGAAACAGGATAATTTGAAAGATAAACATTGCTGAGAAGATGGCGCTGGGATCATTGGGATATGTTCTGGTGGAGGAATGACCTGCTCAAAAGAGATGGGTCGCTCCTCGACCCAAGGGAGAACAATATTCTCACAGCGAGGTTTGATAGAGCTGTTGGGGAGGGTCTGAACTAATTTGGTGGGGGTGCGGGGGGTCGAGAACTGGAGTGAAGGGATAGGACTGATGGTAAAATGCAAAGATAGCGTGCAGTCAGACTGTCAGATAGGGCGGACAGATGAGAGGAGAAAATTGCAGCCAGCAGGGTGAGTATCAATGCATTAGGGATGCAGAATTTAAAAGGGTAGCAGATACAGTACACAAAGTGTTATATCTCAGTGCATGGAGTATAAGAAATAATGTGGCTGATCTTGTTGCACGATGACAGATTGTTAGGTATGATGTTGTGGCCATCACGGAAACGTGGCTGAAGGATGGTTGTAGTTGGGAGCTGAATGTTCAAGGTTACACAATGTATCGGAAGAAGGAAGGAAGGCCGATGGGGTGGTGTGGCTCTGCTGGTAAATCAGCAGCAAGATGTGACATAGGATTGGAAGATGTTGAATCTTGTGGGTTGAGGTAAGGAACTGAAAAAGTAAAAATGACACTGACAGCAGTCATATACAGGCCTCCCAACAGTCAGTTGGTTGTGGCCCACAGATTACAACTGGAAATAGAAAAGGCTGATGAAAAGGACAATGTTATGATAATCATGGGAGATTTCAACATGCAAGTCAATTGGGAAAATCAGGTTGGTAAAGGATCTCAAGAGAGGGAGTTTGTTGAATGCAATGTGTTGGCTTTCTAGAGCAGTTTGTCGTTGAGCCTACTCGGGGAACAGCTCTACTGGATTCCGTGTTATGTATTGAACCAGAGGTGAGTAGTTAAAAGAAACCTTAGGAAGGAGTGCTCATAACATGCTGAGTTCAACTTGAAATTTGATAAGGAGAAAGTAAAGCCTGACATTGGAGTATTTCAGAGGAGTAAAAGAAATTACAGTGGTCTGAGAGAGGAGTTGGCCAAAGCAAATTGGAAGGAGATGCTGGCAGGGATGAGAGCAGAGCAGAAATGGTGTCAGTTTCTGGGAAAATGAGGAAGGTGAAGGATAGATGTTATCCAAATATAAATAAATACTCAAATGGCAAAATAGTAAAACCGTAGCTGACAAGAGAAGACAAGTTACTGTAAAGGCAAAAGAGAGGGGATACAACTAAACAAAAAATAATAGGAAGACAGAGGATTGGAAAGCTTTTAAATATCGACAGAGAGGAACTAAAAAAATGATTGGGAGGGAAAAAATAAACAAGAAATTGCTTTGAATTGAATCGACTTTATTACTTACATCCTTCATATACATGAGGATTAAAAATCTTTACGTTATGTCTCCATCTAAATGTGCAATGTGCAATTTATGGTAATTTATAATGAATAATATGTACAACAGGCGGGTTCATATAACATAGAAATATAGTTGTGTCCACACGAGTTAATCAGTCTGATGGCCTGGTTGAAGAAGCTGTCCTTCTTGAAGAAGCCTGGTGCTCCTGGCTTTTATGCTGCGGTACCGTATCCCGGATAGTAGCAACTGGTACAGTTTGTGGTTGGGGTGACGCTGGTCTCCAATGGTCCTTCAGGCCCTTTTTACACACCTGTCTTTGTAAAACAAGTTAGCAAACTATATCAAATTGTATTTCAAATATTGTAAAAAAATAAAACAGAGATGAAAGTGGATATAGGACTGGTAGAAAATGAGGCTGGATATATAATAACGCGGGATAAAGAGATGGCAGATAAACCAAATATTTTGTACCAGTCTTCACCATGGAAGACACTAGCACTGTGGCCGGTGTTGAAGAGTGCGAGGGAAGAGAAGTGAGTGCAGTTACTGTTACAAGGGAGAAAGCGCTCAAAAAGCTGAAAGACCTAAAGGTACATAAGTCATCCGGACCAGATGAACTGCACCCTAGTGTTCTGAAAGAGGTTGTGGTAGACATTTTGGAGGCATTTGAAATGATCTTTCAAAAATCATTGGACCCTGGCATGTTGCCAGAGGACTGGAAAATGGCAAATGTCACTTAGCCCTTTAAGTAAGGAGGAAGACAGCAGAAAGGAAATTACAGACCAGTTAGCCTCACCTCTGTGGTTGGAAAGAAATTGGAGTCAATTGTTAAGTATGAAGATATGGAATACTTGGTGACACTGGACAAGATAGGACAAGTCAGCATGGCTTCGTTAAGGGAATATCCTGCCTGACAAACCTGTTGGGATTCTTTGAGGAGATTACAAGCAGGATCGATAAAGGGGATGCAGTGGATGTTGTATATTTGGAATCTCGGAAGGCCTTTGACAAGGTGCCACACATGAAGGTGGTAACCAGGTTAGGAGGCCATGGTAATACAGAAAAGTTACAGGCATGGTTAGAACATCGACTGATTGGTAGCAAACAGCGAATGAGAGTAAAGGGATCCTTTTCTGGTTGGCTGCTGTGACTCGGGTTCCACAGGGGTCAGTGTTAGGACACCATCATTTTATGCTGTATATCAAGATTTAGATGATGGAATAGACCATAAGATATAGGAGCAGAAGTAGGCCATTCGGCCCATTGAGTCTGCTCCACAATTCAGTCATGGGCTGATCTAATTCTTCCGGTCATCCCCACTCCCCTGCTTTCACCCTATACCCTTTGATGCCCTGGCTAATCAAGAACCTACATATCTCTGCCTTAAATATGACTTGGCCTTAACAGCCACCTGTGGCAACAAATTCCACAGATTTTCCACACGCTGACTAGTTTCTCCGCATCTCAGTTCTAAAAGGAAATCCTTCAATCCTGAAGTTATACCCTCTTTTCCTAGAGTAGATGGCTTTGTTGCCAATTTTTCTTATGATATGAAGATTGGTGGAGGGGCCGGTAGTGTTGAGGAAACAGTTAGGCTGCACAAGGACTTGAATGAGGAGAATGGGAAAGAAAGTGGCAAATGATATACAATGTTGGACAATGCATGGCCATGCACTGTGGTCGTAGAAATAATGTGCAGATTTTTTTCAAATGGGGAGAAAACCCAAAAAGCTGAGATGAAAATGGACTTAGCAGTCATTCTGCAGAACACACGAAAGGTTAACTTGCAGGTAGAGTCAGTGGTGAGGAAGGCAAATCCAATGTTAGCATTCAATTCAAGGGGTTTAGATAGCATTCAATCCAAGAACAGGGATGTGATGCTGAGAATTTATAAGGAGCTGGTGAAGACTCACCTTGAGTGTTCTGAAAAATTTTGGGGTCCTCATCTAAGAAAAGGTGTGCTGGCATTGCTGAAGGTTCATTTCATAAGGATGATTCGGGGTCTGTACTCGCTGGAATTTAGAAAGATGAGGGGGGATCTTATTGAAACCTTTCGAATGTTGAAAGTCGTGAATGTTGAAAAGATGTTTCCCATGGTGGTGGAGATTAGGACAAGAGGGCACAGCCTCAAGATAGAGGGGGGTCTATTTAAAACAGATGCGAAGAAATTTGAGCCCACGGCTGGTGAATTTGTGGAACTTGTGTGTATTTAAGGCAGAGCTTGATAGGTTCTAGATTGGACACAGAATCAAAGGTTATGTGGAGAAGAGTGGGGCTGAGGAGGGGAAAAAAGGATCAGCCATAATTGAATGGCGGAGCAGACTCGATAGGCAAATGACCTAATTCTGCTCCTATGTCTTATGGTGATCAGACCACTACCTTGAAGCATTGTGAGAATGAGCTCGGACACACCAACAAGCATTGACATGGGTCAAGATTTCATCTCGGGAGAAGCACACACAGCATAACCGGCCTGGCAAAGCTCCCTCACACACATACACAGGAAGGACTGGCAGATTGTAGTCAGAGCCTCAGCAATGTACATTGTTATTTCCCTCAGTAACCTGGAACCCAGTCTCTTCAGAGACAGTCATTTATTCATTTAAACAACTCAATCACGTGTGACACATTGTCAACACACACCAGACATGTGATGACACACTGTAACATACAAATTCTTCAATGTGCACACTCTCCTTCAATGTGTATACACACCACACGGATATTTACCACAATCAACACACACACACACACACACACGCACGCACGCACGCACGCACGCACGCACACACACACACACACACACACACACACACACACACGGATATACTATCAGAGTGTGACACACGGCCACAGAAATAGGCACAAATTCCCATTTAGGATTGAAATCTGCCGTCCTTACCCAGTCTGTCTGTTCTGTGGCACTGAGCTGCCCTCTGACGTGACGTCACATCAACACTTCACAGACAGACTCCGGGGTGAGATTCCTCAGGAGGATGATCTGGGAGCGTTTGATGGATGTTGAACCCCACGGCCCACTTCATCAATCTGCAAGACTAAGATGTCTTCTTGAGCATGGCCCATTTGTGTGTGTTTGCTCCCCCCC